>NW_023631498.1:0-1515 GCF_014905685.2 Nematolebias whitei | reverse complement strand
TCAAACCAATTTTATGTGGTACACGGCGTTCAAAAATCTGTCAGAATGAACTTATTTCACTTAATGCCTTATAGTCCGAAAAATACGGTACTCAAAGTGCTTTACACAACAATCTGTCCTCATTTACCCATTCATACAACACTCCACTATATCTATATACAAAGTGCTTTATCACATTCATACACCGATGGGACACACATCGGAGGCAGTGAGGGGTTCAGTGTCCTGCCCAGGGACACTTCAGCATGTGACTGCTGGTGGAATCGAACCCCCAACTCTTGCATTGGAGGACGACTCCTCTAACCACTCAGCCACATACAACAGATGTTTGTGTAGTGTCAGTCAAAAGTCTGCACACACCGACTCATGTTAAAATTTATTTTGCATGAAAACATCAAATCTGGAATAGAGCATGTGAAGGTGTTGTAATGAAAAGTGTTAAAGGCACGTGTCATGTTGCTCACTTTTTGCTTTGATAAAGCAACTTTATGTACCCATACTTATCATTTACTTTTCATTCTGATATTAATGCTAGCTGGAATGCTTTTCATTTATCTTGCATCCTGTCACAAATTAAGCAGTTGAAACTTTTATGTTAAAATGTTCAAGGACACCAGATTTGTTCTGTAGAAGCAGTTTTGGTGTTGAACCAGAGCGTCTACTTCTATTTGTTAGGGAGACACCACATTTACCAAATATTTGCTGCTACCTATAAAATCTCTCGTATGACATTTGTAATTTTCCTGTTTGTTAAGGACCATGACAGACATTCTCATAACATATAGATAAAGGCAGAATAACCACTCTCATTCAAAGAAGACAGTGAGCCAGCCGATGCATGAAAATGTTTAATGGCACAAAAGTTAAGAAGGCAAAAATATAATTGGTTCTCATGAGGATACACAACAAGATTTTGTTTTTTTGTTTTCTATTATAAACTTTTAACAGCTTCAGCTCATCTCATTTTAGAAGCTACAGAAATGCCTCATGTGGTTTAAGTGGCATTAACGTCTGGTGGAAGACTGTGAAATGAACCATCTCGGTTCAGTTGATGCAAAAAGTACTATTAAGGGTGACCAATAAGGAAGAAAATGTTTAAATCAGTAAACTCAAGGAATGGACATTAGACCAGGGGAAATCAGTGTAACTTTGGGCCACAGCACATGCAGGACACAGGACAGTAGAACAGATGGTCTCTGCATGTATAGTTTGCACTGTGAAGCATGGAGGAGGAGGTGTGATAGTGAGGGGGTGCTGAGCTTAGCTTTGTTGTTCCTAACACTTTGTACAAAACTCTAGATACATTTTACCACCATGACCACTACTTTTTACTATTTTATCTAAACTAATTACTTGTGTTTGTAATTTGAATGTCTTTAAGAAAAAAACAAAAAAAAAACAGCCATATGTTTTCATATTTTGACAAATACCCTGATGCATGTTCAATAATCCAGGTAGAAAAATCTAACATAGTCAAGTCAGGTCCTCTGGATGGATAAATAATTATATATATTT
>NW_023631497.1:0-1516 GCF_014905685.2 Nematolebias whitei | reverse complement strand
TATCACAGATATTAGTGAAGCTATTTTTTTTTACTACTTCTGCAGGCAGAGAAATATAATGTGTACAGTGATGAACAGTTTACTGAAACCGATGCTCACCGTCATCGCTGTGTTTCCTCGTCAGCTCCTGCCTGCTGCTGTGAGCCACCACCTCCTCAGGAACGTTATCCAAGTCACTCGCCTGCAGAAAATGACGGTTACAGAAAGAGAAAGAGATGAGAAAATGAGACCTTCTTAAAGAGACGTAATAAAAACAGACCACAGAGAAATTTAAATCTCAAAACCTGCAACAATTTGTTCGTTATAAAATATTTTTTTGATTGGAGCGTATGGAAACTACACATTGTCCCTGAAGCAACCACTGACACACACTCACTCATGTCTAACAGCTGCAGAGGACAGCAGAGAATGGCCCAAACCCAGGTACGTCATCATCCAAAGGCACACATCCAGACTGTCCACCTTATGCTCAATGCAACACGCTGTGCAAACACGCAGCTGAAAATCAGTGCCCTCAGTGGTGCATCATGGGAGTTCACATTGACATTATCCAACAAGACTGCATGAACCACGCCACCTTTATCACTAGCTTTTCTGCAGCCGGAGGATCTACTTGGACCATCAGCTAGACCATTTCTGACTCAACAAACTGTGTTTCAGCTACGAGATTCCACTTCTTACAGAGTTTCTGTGTGGAGACTCGGAGCCGCTGGCCCTCTTAGCCTTCTGTGCCAGTGATGTCCCAAACCTCAGGGCTTCATATACAGGATCCACCTTGTTCCCACAGGCTGTCAGAGCAAAAAGAAAACAGATTTCAGATGTGAACTTAAACAAACATGAGGTTTTTAATCATAAACATGAATTAAAGCAGAAAAACTGGTGATGGAGTCTTTCAGAACTGAGCGTCTCACCGATTGGCATGACCTCTTTGATGCAACCGTACTGCTCCTGGTTCAGTAACGGAGAGCTGTAGTACCGCCGAAAACCTTTGGGCTGGAGAGAACAGGGCAGATAAGAGCGAGACGACACACATGAATACAGGGCGCTGAGGAAAACGCTCACGATTACTTCCACTGAAGTGTTTACAATATTTGAAGGTAATCTGCCCCAGAAATCAACAATAAACTCAAATACAGAACATAGGACGCTTAGGATGAGCTAGACCTGACCAATCAAAAACGGAAAAACTAAAAGAAAAACAATTCACAGAACAGAAAATTAAAGTCAAACCTTTAATTTAATTTTTACTATATTTTATTTATTATTAATCTACAATAATTTGAGTTGTTAAAGATAAATGATTGATGTAATGTTGTTGGTGTTTGAACGAGAAAGCAAAAAGCTGCACATCATTTTATTTTTGAATGAAGAGCAAAAATCAAGTTCACAGAGAAACTATAAGTCCCTTGTTTATCGCGGGTGTTGGGTTACAGACCCCCCCTGCAATAAGTGAAAGACTGTGAAGTAGGGAGAGTAGTACTAGAGGAGCAGCAGGACAGCAAAGGGTTAATCCTTC
>NW_023631496.1:0-1516 GCF_014905685.2 Nematolebias whitei | reverse complement strand
CCCGATCGCCATTCTGGCAAGTGAGGGCTCAGGTGCCCCTCCACCAGTAACTTGTTCTATCAACTCCATAAGAGCCATGGATGTTGAATTTTTTTAATCTAAAACCATACTGACTATTACTTAAAATATTATGTTTATCAAGAAATTTATCTAATCTGGACACAAATAATTTTTCAAGAATTTTTGAAAATTGTGGCAACAAAGATATAGGTCTATAGTTGCTAAATATACATTTTTCACCATTTTTAAAAAGAGGAACTACCTTAGCTATTTTCATTCTGTCAGGGAATATTCCTTTTGAAAATGATAAATTACAGATATATGTGAATGGCTCAATAACATGACCCATTATTTCTTTCACAACCATCATATCCATGTCTTCACAATCTTTAGATCTTTTGTCAGTAATTTTTTGAACTACCTTCATTATTTCTTCTTTATCAGTTCCATCTAGAAACAGACTGATATGTAGGATATATTTGCATTTAAACTTCTACAATTCAGGTGAACAATAGAAAGACCTTCATCTGCCATGTTTGCATCGTTAAACTGTTCTTCATTATAATATTTACTGTCTTTATTAACTGGAAAAAAAAATTCTATCCATCACCTCTTCAACATTATATATTTTGAATTCTGATTTATCGTACGTCATCATAATTCAGTGTATTTGTTCATCAGGTTATTCACTGTATCTACTTTAATGTGGAGAATCTTTGAAGACCTATAATTAGTCATCTTCTAGACTCATCTAAATTTTTCCAAATCCTTCAGTTCTTTTATTAGTTTTGCTTGCGATCCTTCTTGTGCTTTAATCCAGATTTTTCCATTTCTTGTCCATGTCGCAACTATTTTTTTTTGTTTTTTTAACAACCTAGCTTCACGGGCAATATTTCCATTTCTTTTTGTTAAATGTTCGTTTATGTAAACTTTTGTTCCCTTTAGTTTTTTGCTTGCATGATTACACTATTTCTTGATTTCCTGCTAATGAATTTTACAACAACAACCGGTTTAGATTTTTCAGATTTGCTGGGTAAGGTGTGACACAAAGAAATATCTTCATGATTTATATCAATCTCCCTGTCTTGTAAAAAGGAGACCACCTGTTCTTCTAAAGTCATCTGTTCCATTGGAGTTGCATCTTCAGTAATTCCTTCACCAGCAGCGACTTTTGCATATGAACGATTTTTAATCTCCAGTCCAGTTATAAAGAGGTTATATTGTCTAGAGTTCTGTTCCAAGTCGTCATCCTTTGTTCAAGTTCCACTATTTTTTTATCTTTGAGATTTATTTGTAATTTCAATTTTTTGACTTCTTCAAACAAACCCATCAAGAGTTCCTGTTGTGATGTTAGTTTCACAAGTTCTGAACTCATAAAGTTCAGAGATTTCCGTATTTCTTCCATATCGTCAGAGTTTTGTTCAGTCAAATCATGTTTTCTTAGTTTGGATTTTGCCATTACTCACAAAACCACCTGCCCGATGGCCGTGGTTTATCAAGTCGTTAGCCAAGAGCC
>NW_023631495.1:0-1517 GCF_014905685.2 Nematolebias whitei | reverse complement strand
AGACTTGGCTATTGTTTTTACGCCGGATGACCTTCCTGACACAACCAAAGACCACCGAGCTACCACAGCCCTCTGTGTGGAGCAGAGAGCTGCCATCTAGGGTGTCTGGGAGGGCGGACGGTGGGGGTTAGGTGCCTTGCTCAAGGGCCCAGAGTGGAGCAAATGAGAATGGAGGCAGGTGTGGGTGCTTCAGCTTTCCCACCCACATTTTGATGTTGTCAGTACCAGACGTTGAACCGACGATCTTCCGGTCACTGGCCCACCTTCTCTAACCTCTGCGCCATCACTCCCAGCATAATGTTCAGATTGTGCTGTTTAAATGATTGTCACATTGATCATTAAGAAGCTCTACATCAGTGATCCTCACTATTTTTGTTTTTCAAAAGAACCATATTGACAGATCAAAGTCAAGGGGAGAGCCGCGATATCACCCCAAGTTACTTCAAATAAAAGAATAAAATGAAACAACCCACCTGTGAACAAAAAAGAAACACAGCCAGCTCATTATCTGTTTCAACAAAATGCACCTTGGTACTGAGATGAGAAGCTGTGGTGCATGTCCTTGACTTTCTTCATGTTGTGTTTGTAATTTGTTGTTGCAGCCACAGCGAGGCATTCAAGATGGGCATCAGTCGGCTTCTCTGTTTTTGCTTGATAGTGTGGTTGAAAATGTTGATTCACAGGTGTCAAAATTTCAGCTTTTATCCCATAAGGAAAACACAAGCAACAATAACACTGAATACCAAAGTCCATGCTCAACAATGAATATGCTGTAGTATGTGTACGGATGAAGATGACCCTCTTCACATTTCCTCCTGCCCCCTCATGTAACCATGTCTAGAACTGGCCCTGTAAGATGCTCCTACTTCCTTCACTGCAGATGACCGCAGGTGCGGAGACGCTCGGCCGGTAGCTGATCCATCTGAGATTGACAGGACATTTTTTACATCTTTAGACCGGTGGGTCAGCGGACGCACGCGGTCGGTGATGTTCAGCGAATACATCTGAAGCTTAACAGGACTGGTTTTTGTTTGTTTGTTTTTTACCTCTACCGGCTGGTCGGACCTGCCTCCTCCTCAACAAGTAGATTAACACAATATTATTCGTAAAACCGCATCAAAGAAGCCCAAGCCGACATGCGCAATTATTGCCGCATGTGGCTCACGAGCCACGCAATGAGTATCCCTGCTCTACATTATGAAATACAAGTTTTTACCTAAATATTGTGGCCCGTCTGCTGCCCTCGGGTCAAAATAACCTAGGAAGACTCGGTTTTAAGACTAAGGCCTAGGCCTGTCGCTATAAACAATAAATCAGTTAATCGCTTATAAATTAAAATTATCGACATCATTTTCTATCGTCTTTATCGTTTCTTCGTGTCTCTCTTTCTACTGAAGACACTGGATGACAAAAGGCTCAACTCCGTTGCTCTTCACTGTCCCCTCCCTTTCTCTTTTATCTTTTAAATTCGTTTTAATCGTCCAAAATCACGTTTTTGGATCGTTAAAAGCAGCTAA
>NW_023631494.1:833-1517 GCF_014905685.2 Nematolebias whitei | reverse complement strand
AATAATAATAATAATAATAATAATAATAATATAGATTTAAAGATGAAAATGTACTAGTGAGAGAGTCTGTGTGAAGTTAATGATGACTAGAAACAAAATCACATATCTAAATTTAACAATAAAAGACACGAGTGCAAATACATCAAATGATGAAGAAAAAGTATAAAATTTTAAATATTGATGTTTTTCTAGAATCTGGTTCATCAGAGATTTAATGGTGAACTAAAGTTCATTAAAAGTTCATTAGCAGGATTTATATATATCAGTGTCAGAGATTTATTTGTCATTGGCATCTCATGTGGTACATGTGGTGGAACGAGATTATGTTCACAGGGTCCCAGTTACATCCAACAATAAAATGTAAAAGAAAAACAGTAATAACATCTAAGATATGAACTAATTCAATTAAATTCAGTTTATTTATAAAGCACCAGTTCACAACAAAGTTGTCTCAGGGACTTTACAGAAACATTCACATAAAAGCCAGTTAGTAAAGTTCTCTATCTAAGAAACCAGCAGACAAGATGAATCTTGGCTTCGTTGCAGTCTCCCATCCTGAGCAAGAACAGTGGAGACAGTGGAAAGAAAAACTCCCTTTAACAGGAAGAAACCTCCAGCAGAACCAGCTCAGGACAAGAGACCATCTGCTTTGACCGGCTGGTTGAGAGGACAGGAAGGAGAGAC
>NW_023631494.1:0-733 GCF_014905685.2 Nematolebias whitei | reverse complement strand
AATCTCGTTCCACCACATGTACCACATGTGGTGGAACGAGATTATGTTCACAGGGTCCCAGTTACATCCAACAATAAAATGTATAAGAAAAACAGTAATAACATCTAAGATATGAACTAATTCAATTAAATTCAGTTTATTTATAAAGCTCCAAATCACAACAAAGTTGTCTCAGGGACTTTACAGAAACATTCACATAAAAGCCAGTTTAGTAAAGTTCTCTATCTAAGAAACCAGCAGACAAGATGAATCTTGGCTTCGTTGCAGTCTCCCATCCTGAGCAAGCACAGTGGAGACAGTGGGAAGAAAAACTCCCTTTAACAGGAAGAAACCTCCAGCAGGACCAGGATCAGGACAAGAGATCATCTGCTTTGACCTTTGAGAGGACAGGAAGGAGAGACAGACGAACACAGAATGGTAGGTCCAGATATAGGTCCAGGTATAGATATAGGTCCAGATATAGGTCCAGGTCCAGATATAGATCCAGATATAGGTCCAGGTCCAGATATAGATCCAGGTCCAGATATCGGTCCAGGTCCAGGTATAGGTCCAGGTGTATCTGAAAGACAAAAACCACATGTTAAGGATAGAAAAAATAATTACAAATACAAAACAGGTTGATCAGAGTAAGTAAAGACAGTAGCAGAGTGAAAAGTGTGGTCAGTTTGTCCTCCAGCAGTCTAAGCCTATAGCAGCATAACTAAGGGACAGCTCAGGAAACCCAAGCCGACCC
>NW_023631493.1:737-1518 GCF_014905685.2 Nematolebias whitei | reverse complement strand
ACATTTACATTAATTGGCAGAATATGGAAAATAACAACATGGCTAATTTTAGCAAACTGTACAATTTTGATTATCCACACGGCGGTGGATGAGAACTTTACACAGACATTTCTAAAATATCTGGAATGATTTCTACCTGATAGGAGAATTTAAAGATGGAAAGATGAAGTTTAAAGGGAGAAAAGATGGGTGAGGGGGTTTGTTTGTGTCAGCATTCAGAACGGCACTTTCCGGGTTTTTCTCAGCTTCTTCTCCAGTACACTTAGGTGATAGAATCAACTCTTTTACCTGGAGATGTCTCCACTGGTACGAAAGTCCATTCAACGCACCCTTTCAGCGTCTCCGTAGGAACAGCTGTGAATCGTCCGAAGTAGTGACGGTGCTTGTTCGACACAAGTTCACCTCACAAGTGGACTTCACATGAGTGGAGTCCGTCAGAGTTCCACTCAGAGGTGGAAGATGTTATAATCCCATAAGACTCGGAAGAGCTCTGTGGTCATGTCAGGATCTTCCTGTTTCCCAGCACGGGAGCTGCAACGACTCCAAACTCGACTGCAAACTCGACTGGAAACTCCACACACTCTCTCGACACTCTCTCCACACTCCCTCGACACTCCTTTAAACTAGGAAGTACCGACATTTTAAAGAGCTCTATTCCCGGTTCATTTGGGAGTTTCTGATTGGTCAATATCGACCAGACAGGGGTGTGTTTTGTGACGTAAGAGGTCACTATGAGTCAGAAAAGCAGCAAGAATGTTATGGAACAGATTGAAAATGTTTT
>NW_023631493.1:0-637 GCF_014905685.2 Nematolebias whitei | reverse complement strand
AAAAACATGACAGCTCGTTCCAACACTTGTTTGCGTTTGACTCCAACCTTGGACCAACTTACACTGCTCATTCAAAGACAGAAAATCAGAAAATGCATAGTTACTCTGTAACAGACCTTAACATGAATTCTAACTTTGCATGAGGATTAAAAATCATTATTACTGTTTCACAATTAATTAAAAATGATTAGTTCACTGCAACATCTAAAATGGTTTGAACTAAAAACACTTTGATTATCAAACATTTGTAAAATAGTAATGATAATAGAAAAGAGAGTGTTCTTTCACTTGATTAAAGAAAGTCTCAGGATGGGTCAACCTATATTTCTGGATTCAAATCAATGAAATGACAGTTCTGTCCCATAAGGTCCTAAGGTCAGGGTTTGACCCCAGGCCTAGTTCACTACAGACATAGTGGCAAACTGAAAAACATCCTATCAGACACATTGGTAAGCTTGAACATATCCCTTCAGACATACTGGCAAGCTTTAAAACATCACTTCAGACATAGTGGCAAACTTAAATACAACCTTTCAGACACATTGACAATCTAGTTAACATGCCTTTAAGTCTAATTGGAAAGCTTGAGAACATCCCATAAAGTCACATTGGCAAACTTGAAAACATCCCTTCAGAC
>NW_023631492.1:0-1518 GCF_014905685.2 Nematolebias whitei | reverse complement strand
GCGTGGGTTTTCTCCGGGTACTCCAGTTTCCTCCCACAGACCAAAAACATGCATGTTAGGCTGATTGATAACTCTAAATTGTCTCTAGGTGTGAGTGAGTGAATGGTTGTTTGTCTCGTTTGTCTCTATGTGTCCCTGTGATGGACTGGAGACCCGTCTAGGGTGTACCCCGCCCCTCGCACAGTGATTGCTGGACATGGGCACCGGCGACCCCCATGACCCAAAATGGAATAAGCGGGTAAAGATAATGGATGGATAACCCCCAGAGAATATGAATACAATAAAAAGAGGATTGGGCCCAAAACTGACCCTTGAGGTACCCCACAAGACAGTGGTGCACTAACTGAATAAACCTGGTTCATAAAACAGAAAAAGACCTTTCAGATAAGTAAGAAGTGAACCAGTTTAACACAGTGCCAGAGATGCCAAACAAATCCCTCATTGTGTTCAGAACAGTCTGATCCACCGTGTCGAAGGCTGATGTTAAGTCTAATAAAACTAGCACAGAATAGAGACCAGAGTCAGCTGCCATCAGCATGTCACTTGAAATTTTAATAATGCTGTCTCTGTAGAGTGCCATTTACGAAAACCAGATTGAAAAGTGAGCAGCTGGTTCTGGATGTCAACAAAAAACTGGTTGATCCACCATGAGAAGGTGCTATTTATAAGACTGAGTTTGTTGCAGCTCCTCAGACTGAAGAAGTGTTCTGGATAAAAGATGAAATGTTTCAACAAGAAGAACCCGTCCAGAGGACCTGACTCAACCTGGTTACATTATCTGCCTGGATTATTGAGCAGCATCAGGATGTTAGGATCTACAGTTTGTTTCTCACTGATTTAGTCCCAAAGACAGCATTTGTTTTCGTATGTTTCTACTAAAGCCTCTCGTTTCACAAAGAACTGATTACTGAGTCTGGTGTTTCTTTAAGCTCATCTGTCATCTGTTTTCATGTTTTTTGGAAGATTGTCTGATAATTTTGGATATTGCTGTAGATTCTGAATTGATTTGGGACAGATTTTGGATGAATCTGTGATGAATATTAGATGGTTTTAAATTTTCAGATTAATTTTGGATGGATTTGGGAGAGTTTTGTGTGTTTTGTAGACTTTAGAGTTTGGTGGCTCTGACCTGATGTGCTGCCGTTGGCGTCTGGTGGGTGGCTGTAGGTGAGGTGGGTCGGGCCTCGAGTAGGTTTGGAGGACTCACTGGGCTTCTGTGGCTGCTGTAGGAGGTTAAAGGACAGACGTGACATTAAACAGAACAATGAAATACAGTTTTTCTTCCATCTGTTCAGTCAAAGATGATTTTAACTTTATTTGACCGGCTACGAAAAAACTTTCTGCGGCACTAAAAAAAACTAAATGGAAAACATTTTCCATGTTACCACAGGAATGCATCATTTCTGTGAACTAACAAAGCTCTCAACAACCTATCTCCGTCTTATATTCTAGATTTTATCATTCCATATTTTCCCAACAGAGCACTTGGCTCTCAGACTGCAGGTCTGCAAGAATCTG
>NW_023631491.1:1343-1518 GCF_014905685.2 Nematolebias whitei | reverse complement strand
TGTTGATTTTTATTTATTTATTTACTTTACTTTACTTTACTTTACTTTACTTACTTACTTACTTACTTACTTACTTACTTCATACATACATACATACATACATACATACATACATACATACATACATACATACATACATACATACATACATACATACATACATACATACCTACAT
>NW_023631491.1:0-1243 GCF_014905685.2 Nematolebias whitei | reverse complement strand
CATACATACATACATACATACATACATACATACATACATACTGTTGTGGATAGAATACTACCTCCTGGGTGTTACTTCAATATCTGTTGGAGGTCTGGTGATTCTGTTTTTAAGGCAGATTCATCTTAGTTTCTGTGTCTGCGTTTAAAACTGTTAACACTGTTTGTTTAACGTGATTATACCTTAGTGATAACACTGATTTGAAATAGTTGTTTATTTCTAGGAATAATTATATTATCTAACTTATGTTCGTGGTTTTATTTGGATCATGGTTATACTCTTAATTTGATTTTACTTAGTCAACCTATAGTCTAAATTAAAGAGCTGTTCTAGCTTTATTTATGTTAATCAGTCTGCTCTCTGGCCTGATTTGATTGCTTGTAATTTATCAAATGTGAACTTGTAAAATTATCTTTAGCTACTATGAGATTATATTTAAAGGTCAACTAGTTAGAATTAGCAAACATTTTCTATAAACATAGTTCAACCTGGGAAGAAAGACACACACACACTTTATATGACATGACATTTGAGTGCTTGATAGGAATTATAAAAAGGTATAAAATATTAAATCCAACATTACATACAAAAAAACAAACAAACCAAACAAACAAACAAAAAGTTGTTTGAGACTTTAGGCCCCAAAACAGCTCATGAAAATAATAACCGGACATGACTCAAAAGCAAACCGGAGAAGAAAGGAAAACAAAATAAATAAATAACAAAAGCAAACTGGACCAAAGTGGAAAGAAAGATCAATCTTTTGAATAAAAGACGAAACGTTTATTTATTTATTCGTTTATTTAGGGAGCGGTGGTGCAGTGGTTAGAAGATGGGCTTGTTATCAGCTTGTTATCAGAAAGTCACAGGTCACATAAATTATGAACAGACCCATTTTTTTTTATTTTTTTTCCACTAACACCTCCTTTCTCCGTGTGACACTAGGGGTCTGGGATGGGGGGTGGGGGGGCGCATTGTTGGGGTCTGGGCTGTGGGTGGGCTTTGGGCCTTGGGGGTAGTCAGTGATGGGGCCGGTGCTTCGGTTCCTCCTGGGC
This sequence comes from Nematolebias whitei, assembly GCF_014905685.2. Taxonomy (NCBI): domain Eukaryota; kingdom Metazoa; phylum Chordata; class Actinopteri; order Cyprinodontiformes; family Rivulidae; genus Nematolebias; species Nematolebias whitei. Next base: position 188 of record NW_023631491.1, on the reverse strand, counting down.
TGTTCCGATTCTTTTAATCTAGGTTCCTGGTTGCGATGGCCGCACTTTGACCGGGGTGGCTCCCGGCTTTCGGCGGGGGGTCGGCTATGGTAGTGTACGTGTGGTCATTGGTGGTGTAGGGCGGCGGTTGGGGGCGTGGCTTCACCTCATCAGGGCACTGGCTGGTCTTCCTGTGTGGCATTTGCGGT
>NW_023631490.1:0-1518 GCF_014905685.2 Nematolebias whitei | reverse complement strand
TTTTGCTTTTGGAAACTTTAATTCCTCTTTTTCTGGATGTAAGTCACATTTTTTTTGGATGATTGTTTCCTCTGGTATCAGATGCCGTGCAGCTGGAAGGATTTTTACAGAAACTTTTTTAGTTTTGGACATTTGTTATGATGCGTAACCATGGCAACAAGGCAGTTTTCTACAACCAGCAGCTGATTAACATCTCAAAAGCTCAAATAATATCTCAGCTACAGCCCCAAATCTCAAGGGAGTTGAAAAGGATGTTCTGTGGATGCATTCTCATCTAAAAAAAAAAAAAAAAAAAAAAAAAAAAAAAAAAAAACCTGGAACTAGCAGGAAACACGGCTCATGACAGTGGAAGGACAGGATCATCCCTCGGCACCTACAGTTGGATGTCCGCAGCGATGAGGAGCTAAGCAGACTGCTGGGAGGAATGGCCATCGCTCTGGGAGGAGTTCTGCCCAGCATTCAGGCGGTCCTACAGGCCGGGGGAACCGAGAGGCCAGCCGAGTCTGGGTGGATGGATTGGACGGCATCTGCAGCCAGTTTCTTAGGATCCACTGTGGGATGGACCTTTACAAGAGATCCTTCCTGCCTACAGCATCAGCATCTATAACATCTCTTAATGAAATGAGGACTACGAGTTACTACAACAAATAATTTCCCTTTGGGATTAATAAAGTATTTTTGAATTGAATTGAATTTGAATTGACTGCAGGGAAATGTTTTTTTTATTTTTTATTCTCTGCTTAATGCTCTTGGAGGGCATAATGGCCTGAAGTTATATTTGAAGTGTGTGGGACGACTAATGATCACATAAATCTACTCGTGGCATGTCAAAAATGTTTTACATATGTATATCAGGCTTTAGATATTTTAAAAACTTGAGCCTTTGTGCTGCATTTGCAGCACCCATCCACACCCGAACAGATTTTTGTACAAAGAGAAGAAAGAAGATAAAAATAAGTAAGATACTTCTAAGCGCTCTGGGTCTAACCTGGGGTCTTCAGAGGGGTGTACTGGGAAAACCTCCATATTGAGGCGTCCTCATCAAATAAGTGAACCACCTCAGCTGACTCTTTTCAGTGAGGAGGAGCAGCTGCTCTACTTAGAGCTCCTCCTGGATAATGGAGCTTCTCATCCGATCACTAAGGTTGAACCTGGCCACTGCAAAGAAAGCTCGTTCCGCCGTTTGTATCAGGGACATTGTTCTTTCTGTCACATGAGGATTGAAGCGTAGATGGACCTGCAAACTGAGAGCTATGCCTTCCAGCTCTGCTCCTTGTTCACACAAGGAACAGGAGCAACGCCCTCATTACAAAGGATAAGGCACTGATTCGACTATCTATTTTGTGAATCAGACTCTCTGATACTAGAACTTCTTGGCATGAAGAAAAAAATTCAATCTTCAGTAATGTGTATTGGGTACCTATTGGATTTGTATTTGATATATTGGATACATACTAGGTGTGTATTCGGTATGTACCTTGTATGTACATGGTGTTTGTGTGTATATGTATATGTATA
>NW_023631489.1:0-1518 GCF_014905685.2 Nematolebias whitei | reverse complement strand
TGGCACCCTCTCCTTCTACAGCCCCAGCTGCCCCACCAGCAACGAGTCCCACCGACACCAGTCCAGTAAGTAAACTAACTAATGAAGAACTGTTAATCAAATCTTCAGAGCTTTTTTCCGGAGACCCCGATCTATGTGAAGGCTTCCTCCTACAATGCAAACTCGCCTTCAAGGGGGCCCCTCAGCGCTTCTCCACGGACATCGCTAAAATCACGTACTTTTCCAGCCAACTCAAAGGTAACGCTCTCCGGTGGGCAACTTCATTTCTACTTCAACATGACATGGATACTGTTTCTTTCGACACTCTTCTCACCGAGTTCCGCAGGATTTTTGATCGTCCGCTGCAACAACCCAATGCAGAGAAACGTTTGCTGGGATTACGTCAGGGCCGGCGACCTGTATCCGAACATGCTCTCGAGTTCCGCATTCTCGCCGCACAGACCGGATGGAACGAGAGAGCGTTACAAGGTACGTTCTTAAATTCCTTGTCCGAGTATATTAAAGACCAGATTGCGGCACGAGATGAGCCACCTAGTTTTGACGCCTTAGTAAATTTGGCAATATCTCTGGACGAACGTTTCCGGGAGCGACGTAGAGAACAGGACTACAACTCCCAGAGGGCCGCCTCTTCCGGTTTTGCTGCGTCATCAGGAGGGTTTCGCAACTACAAGCCAGTTTTAGAGGACTACAAATCCCAGGGTTGCTGGAATCCGGTTCCAATGACACACACAACGCTGCCGGAGCCAGAACCTATGCAGGTGGGACGTACTCGTCTAACACCTGACGAAAGACAAAGACGTCGGGAGTCAAGATTCTGTTTTTCTTGTGGAAAAGATGGACACTATGTAGCATCTTGTCCGTTTCAGGGAAACTAAGATGCCCGCTGGTAAAGAGGGAGATACTTGTGGGCACGTCCTCTTTCACTCCCTCTCATAGACTTACACTTCCCACAGTCATCCAAATTAATCAAAACCGTTTCCCTGTTGTAATTTTGATCGACTCTGGTGCTGAGCAAAATTTAATCAGCCAAAATCTGGTCCAAGAATTTTCACTACCTCTTCAAGAAATCCCTCCTGTTTCCATAGCAGGAGTCACTGGTGAGACCCTGGCGCAGATCCGTTTTAAAACGTCAAAACTGCACCTTATAACTTCTGGGAACCACCACGAATACGTTGACTTTTTTGTATTCGATTCACCCAACACCCAGTGTATTTTAGGGTACCCCTGGTTGAAACATCATAACCCCCACATAAACTGGGAGATAGGGAGGGTAGAAAAATGGAGTGACAGGTGCCTTAAGCACTGCCTTCGTTCCGGTATCTCCAAACACTCCCGACCTGACTCACTCACAGAGGAGATTGACTTATCATCTATTCCCCCCGAGTATCACGACCTGGCCCAAGTATTTAGTAAACAGAAGGCCTCATCTCTTCCTCCTCATCGGCCTTATGATTGTTCCATCGACCTTCTTCCTGGGGCTCCGCTACCAACCAGTCGCCTCTACAATCTCTCTGGCCC
>NW_023631488.1:0-1518 GCF_014905685.2 Nematolebias whitei | reverse complement strand
TATTAATTCATCTTGCTTTTGTATAGTAATTTTGTTTGGAATATATTTTGGGGACAAGGGGCAGATATTATAAGAATTCATTCTTCTTCTGCTGCCTTTCATTTTATTTCTGTGATTGTATATCTTTTTTCTTTTCTTTAAATTGTATTATATTTGTTGTTTGGATGAAATTAAATGAATAAATAAAACATACATACAACCTTTACAGTTTTCCTTTCCTTAAGGGGGAAGTCCACCACAGGGAACTCCCTTTATAAATGCATTTTATTCACACAGACGCTCCAGTTTAATTTAAAGCACGTGGAGTTTTTATGAGTTTACTTGTTGACTGTTTGCTCTGAGAGTTTCTGGAAACTTTTATCTGCACGGACCTGAACTCACCCTGGAGGAGGTTCTTCTTTCATGGCTGGACCAGAGCTGCACCTCGTGCCTCGTCCTAAACACTTGTTTTCATTTGCAAACGCACGTGAGCAGCTGCACATGCACGCAGGCTGCAGAATCAGACGCTGCACAGCTCAGACCGACTCCCTCCTCTGGACTGGAAGCAGGACAGGGAGCATCGTGAATCAGTTCAGCTCATGGAGGTCCAGAGTAAAATAAAATATAACAAATTATTTTAGGCGTATTGATGATTGCCTTTTTTACTGCCCGAAAACATTAATAAATTAAAATGTTTATTTTGTTTATCTGTAATGTGATTGTTTTTTACTAAAGGCCCTAAAAGAATTGACGTTTAATAAAAACAATTGAAATTTGATGTTTTTCATTTTAGGTTGAAGCATCTTGAACAGCTGGAGTTTGTTGGAGACATTTTCCATCAGTTGCAGACGACGACCCACAAACACTTTGTCGTTAAATCAAGGTGTTGCAGATTCTTCTGAGCACCTCAAGGTTCCTGAGGTCCAGTTGGACAACCAAAGCTTTGGTGGACAGAACACAGAACATCGTGTCACTTCACCGTTTTACTCCTTCATGCTCGTCTATTCAAATATTTTGCTAACAAACTGAAACATGGTACTGTAGTACTTCTAGTGATACAATCCTTAGCTTCTCTGCTAACAGCTAGCCGGGTCACTGACCCAACAATGACCCCAGTCTGAGCTGGAACCGGGTCAGGTGAGACCTCGTTCCCTGGTCCGAGACCTGAAGTTGATGCAACAAGAAAACAGATCAATAATCAAATTATTTCTTCTGAACACAATTTAACTGCTGAGTTGGCAGACATGCCAAGATTTATTTTTTACAAAGTAATTACATAAAAACAATACACCCAACATTTCATCAACGAGGCGGCGAAGTTAAAGAAAAACCTCGTTTTACAAATGAGTGGATCAGAGAAGAGATAAGAACTTTATTGATCCTTATTGATCCCGCAGGAAATGATTGGGTCAGAGTTTCAGTGCAAAGGAACAAGGAATCACACACGAGATCAAAACAACAGGAAATAAAAACACCAAGAGTTTAGTTCTAAAACAGCTCAGGTACACAGAAACATTAAAGTGTGCAACATTACTTTAT
>NW_023631487.1:0-1518 GCF_014905685.2 Nematolebias whitei | reverse complement strand
TTTGTAAATGTTTTACACGCTTTCCCCCAAACATCAATGCAATAGATTAAATGTGGAACAATGATTGTGTTATACAACATGTACAGAGCTTTATCATTTAATAATTCCCTGACTTTGTATAGTACTGCAATAGATTGAGATATTTTTGTTCTTACAGAATTGATGTGATTTTTCCATGTTAGCTGTTCATCAATGATTACACCCAAAAATTTCATCTCATTAACTCTACAAATCTCAACACCCTCAATTTTACATGGATCGTCAACAGTTCTCTTTTTGTTACTAAATATCATGTTTTTAGTTTTATCTAAATTTAATGATAATTTATTAAGTTTAAACCAAGTTTGTATTTTATCAAATTCTGTCTTCATCAATTCCAACACCCATTTCACATCTTTACCCAAACAAAAAAAAATGTGGTGTCATCTGCAAAAAGGACACATTTGAGGAGTCCTGATACATTCACTAAGTCATTCACATATAAAATAAATAACTTTGTTCCAAGAACAGAGCCTTGAGGAACTCCACAAGTGATATTGCACAGGTCAGATCTTACACCATTTATTTGTACAAACTGTTTCCTATCTTTTAAATAGCTAGATACCCAGTGTAATGCTGGTCCTCTTATACCATATTTATTTAATTTTTCAAGGAGAATAGTGTGGTCAATAGTATCGAATGCTTTTTTTAAATCAACAAAAATACTAACACAATGCTGTTTTTAATCGACAGCAGTGGTTATTTGTTCTATTATTTCCATGAGAGCCATTGATGTAGAGTTTTTTGCTCTAAACCCATACTGACTGCTACTTAGAATGTTTTGTTTAGTAATAAATTTATCTAATCTGGTCACAAATAGTTTTTCTAGAATTTTTGAGAACTGTGGTAATAAGGATATTGGTCTATAATTATTGAACACACATTTATCACCATTTTTAAAGAGAGGAACTACCTTAGCTACTTTCATATTGTCTGGAAATATTCCTTTTGAAAATGATAAATTACAAATATATGTAAACGGCTCGATAACATAACTCATTATGTCCTTTACAAACATCATATCCATGTCCACCCAGTGTTTTCAATCAACCTTTATTTATACAGGTAAATCTCATTGAGCCTCGAGGACTCATTTACAAGAGAGACTTGATTTCAACAAAGAAAGATGACAAAAATGGGCAACAGCAACAACAATAAACAGTTATAAAAAAGCATACTACAGTTTTATTTATTTTATTTTATTTTTTATTAACAAATAGGATGGCTAAAAGGAAAAGGTAACAAAACAAAAAACAGCTAGATTCCAAGACAAATGTAGAAAACTAACAACAGGAACATGTCAGCATTGGACCCTGCCAGGTGCCCAACAAATTCTTAAAGACACTTAGAGAGGTCAAGGTCGAGAGCTTCAAATCTTTTTGTAAGATATTCCAGGAAACAGGAGCGGAGTAGGAGAAGGCCCTTTTGCCTAGTTCAGTCCTCACTGAGGGAACACTGCAGGTAATAATGTCCTGAGAG
>NW_023631486.1:0-1518 GCF_014905685.2 Nematolebias whitei | reverse complement strand
AACACAACAGCTCTGCTTTCAAACCTCCACACAGTTTCTGACGTCCATTCTGTCCACAGTGTTGGACGTGTCTCCGTCCACTTGTGTTTGTTCTGGACGGCCCACTGGAGCAGGATCAGAGGCTTTCTGCTACTAAGGCAACACTTTACACACACGAGGCTCTGAATGTTAGAAACCCTCTGACTAGAATACAGTTCTTCTGTGTGAGCTTTGAGCTCAAACTCTGAATTTAACTCAAACTGGAGACCAGTCCACCTCCCAGCAGCACCACTGTTGGACTGGCTTCTACAGGTGGACCTAAGAAACTGGACCTTCAAATGCCTGTGACGTGCACGAGCACAAAAAGAGGAAGAACATGTTCATATTGAATAAATTCTGCATAATATCCATGAATGAGTTACATGGCATGGCCGGAGTGAAACAGGAAGTGACAACAAAGAGGAAGAAGTGTTTAAAAATCTTTGTTTCTACAAGATGTGACTCTTCTTCATCTTTCTTTAATAGTGACTGTGAATAATGTGAAGAAACATCAGATTGTGTGCTCCTGTGTGTGTTAGCTGTTGTAGCAATGATGTGTTTCCATGCAGGCGTTGTCATCTCTCCGTTACTGCACATGCAAATATCTCCACAACTGTTCATGTGAGCTGCGTGAATTTATTCTGCCATACATCAGTAATGTTCTCTTTCCATGAACGCTTTTGTGTTGGTCATGAAAACTGGATGTGACAGGAACTTGAAGAGAATTGATCCTGTTTCCATTAGAAAGACTCTCAGACACAGAAGCCCACAAGCAGAAATAAAACATGATGTAATGTGTCTTCATGTCAAACTGACTGAAATGTGATCAAACTATTGATTTATTCATGAAGCTTTATTTAAGCAGGCAAACCCCGTTGAGAGCACAGATCTCTCTGCATGGTCCTCCTGGGCCTGAAGGCAGCCTAACATGCATGTTTTTACACTGTGGGAGGAAACCGGAGTACCCGGGGAAAAGCCACGCAAACACGAGGAGAACATACAAAGTGCAGAGAGAAAGAGCCCCGGTCCAACCCGGGGATTGAAGCCACTGAAGCAGCTGATCCAGAGCTTTGAATGTGACGTCTATTTATGACTGAGAATCATTCTAGAGCTTATAAAAGTGTTCAAGCATCAACCAGTGGTTGTAGATTTGTTCCTTTAGGAAAGCTTTTACAAATCAAACTGTAATGATCATTTTATAAATGTTTGGGATCATGAGCTGCACAAATCTAGTGAAATGTTTAGTTTCTTATTGACACATGTTCTTTACTACAACAGGCAGATCCAGAACTTGTTCCTGTCACGTCACCTTTGACTTTGATTTCCAGTCCAACCATTAGAGTCTTATAAACTGGTTGAACGAACAGTCATTGATCAGATATTTGTTGCTGTGAAAAGAACTCGAGTGTATTTTGACTGAAGACAACAAAGTTCACCATGAAGGTTGTGTGTGTGTGTCAGCATAATATTGTCATGTGTGTAGGTTAGTGTGAACACATG
>NW_023631485.1:0-1518 GCF_014905685.2 Nematolebias whitei | reverse complement strand
AAAAAAAAAAAAACAAAACACTGGATAGATTAAAACGATGAGAAAGTAATCATAGAATGTAGATCTAAAACGGATTAGCTTTTAAAGTTAACACTTTTAATATAGATGCTTCTGCCAAATTAATTTAGAAAACTCAAAAGTGACTGAACTAGCAGCTCTAATCCCATCGTTTTTTTTTGTTTTTTTTCAAATTAAATGAACAGAGTTTAAAACTCTGGTATAACAAGTGGATTGCCATCTGCATTCCACCATGAAATAGAATAAGAAGAAACATTTAAACATGATATTCCTACATTACCTCTGAACAGTCTAAAACATGTTGATTTGCACTTTCTTGTTGTTTTGTGTATGTTCAGCATCAGTCACCTCATTTTACGTTGCTGACAACAACAGATCTGAATTCGTGCAACTCTGTGTGAGAAAATGTACGAGTGGTGTGAGAGGATTTGAAAAGTGTGAATTGTGTGAGCTCACTGAGTGAAAGAGCCTGTAAAACGCTCCCAGCATGAGTGGGCCACCTTTTCACCTTTTTTAATGTGTGAAAATGTTTTTAAAGACAATCGATCAGGTCAAACACTAAGTGCCGAGAGAAGAAAACTCACACATCGTCACAGACACCTGTCCTTTTTACATGTAACATAGAAACAGATATTCCACACAAACTAAAGTCAAGTGATAATTCAGACTTATTCATGTTGGAAATGTACAGTAAGTAGAAATTTAAGGTTCGAGTTCATGGTTCAAGGCTCAAATGTTCTTTATTGTCATTCGCATCACATGTGGTACATGAGTTGGAATAAATTGTGTACACAGGGTCACAGTTACACCCAACAATAGCAAAAAATATAAATTGTAGAAGAAACAGTAATAAGAATCTAATATATAAACTAAGAATTACGCTAAACACTAATAGTGCAAAACAATACGCTGAACAACAGCAGCACGAACATGAGTCTGTGTGAGTAGATGAGTACAAATGAATACAACAGCAAGAAATAATCAGCAGCATGAGATTAGCAGCATGGACAATCAGCAGCACCAATCAAAGTGGCATTACAATTTTTTTTTTTTTTCTCACAGTGATAATCCTGATTAGGGATTTATGAGTCTAACAGCTTCAGGGTAGAAGCTGTTCCTCAGTCTGGTGTTTCTACACTTAATGCTCCTCAACCTCCTTCCTGAGAGGAGCAGGGGGCAAAAAGTGTGTGTGCTGGGTGAGTGGGGTCCTTCATGATGCAGGTGGCCTTCTTCCTGCATCTGGAGGTGTAGATGTCAGTGATGGTGGGGAGACTGACTCCAACAGACTTCTGTGCAGCCTTCACCACTCTCTGCAGAGCTTTTCTTTCTGCAGCTGTGCAGCCTCCAAGATATTCAGATCTTTTAATATTCTACATAGATTTCAGTGCTCCTTTGTGTACCTTTTAAAATGAAAAATTAGATCATTTGAAATAAGATTATGTAGGAAGGTTATGAGCAATTAAAAGCTTACCAGCCATATATATATATATATATATATAT
>NW_023631484.1:0-1518 GCF_014905685.2 Nematolebias whitei | reverse complement strand
CTTTGCATTGACCAAGTTCATTCTGTCCAGTCTGTATTTAAAGACTCATTCATCCCTCCTCCTTTTAAGGAGGGGTTATGGAAAATTACATCATCTCTTTTCCAGTAACTTCTCTGCTGTTTTGCACCTCAACCGGTTTAGACCAGTTTTCTGGTACTTTCCAGAACTTGTTTTGCTCAAAGATGAGTCATCATGAGATGAGTTGTTTTTGAACTCTCTGACTCCTTGTTTTTTCCTCCTACTGCTCGAGGCAGGCCCAGACATGTTCTTAGGTGGGCATGCTCAGACATGTTTCTCTGTTACATGAGGCCTCTTTACTTTACCATTTCATAAGTAAAAGTGATCACACAATCATACAAAAGATTATACAATTTCTTAAAGATTAACACTTCCATTAATTAATTATGTGTTGATTATTAGTAAAACAGTAAAACAGTTTAGTTACACGTTATCAAAACAGTAAAACTCTTTGGTTACATTATCATTTTCAGCTTGATTTAAAGCAGGAGTTCAGTCCTTCTGCTGCTGAGGAGAACTTTTGATCAGGCTTCATTTTTCTTAAAGCTGGTGGTCTGTTCATGCATTATCACCACAGACACCTGGTTTATTGACAGTATCTGGGTGACAGGAGTTTCTGTGTTAACTTTGGCAATCATTTTTCTGCTTCTGTCCCTCTTTCCTGTGGGGTCCCACAAGGCTCCATTCTTGGACCCCTTCTGTTCTTATTGTATCTGCTCCCCTTGGGGTCAGTCCTGACGAAACATGGTATTTCGTTTCACTGTTACGCCGATGATTCTCAGATCTATCTGCCTTTAAAACCAAACAGTTCCTGCTCCATCCACCCTTTGCTAAAATGTCTTGATGACATCAAGACTTGGATGGCTGCAAACTTCTTGAGTTTTAATGATCAGAAGACTGAGGTCATTGTGTTTAACCCAAGCTCTACCACTGTCTCTGATCCTGTAAACCTGCACTCCCTTCAGCCTCATCTAAAGCAGTCAGTTACCAATCTCGGGGTAGTGTTAGACTCGGACTTTAAGTTTAATAAACAGATCAACTCTGTTCTACAAAAAAGTTTATTTCAGCTAAGGCAGATAGCAAAGCTTAAGTCCATTCTGTCCAGATCTGACCTTGAAAAACTAGTCCATGCATTTATTACTTCCCGGCTGGACTACTGTAACTCACTTTATGTTGGGGTTAGTCAGGCTTCACTTTCACGTCTCCAGCTCGTACAAAATGCTGCAGCTCGGCTTTTAACAGGAACTCACAGGTTTGAGCACATTACTCCGGTTCTGTCCTCTCTTCACTGGCTTCCTGTACGTGTCAGAGTTGATTTTAAAATTCTTCTGCTGACATTTAAGTGCGTTAACGGCCTTGCACCATCATACCTCTCTGACCTTCTTCATCCTTATGCTCCTTCTCGGGCTTTGAGATCATCAGACCAGCTGCTTTTGGCCGTACCAAAAACCAGCTGAAGCTCAGAGGAGATCGAGCATTTTCAGTCGTGGGCCCTAAACT
>NW_023631483.1:0-1519 GCF_014905685.2 Nematolebias whitei | reverse complement strand
GACTTGTGGGTAATTTTCCCCTGGTCCGACGAGGCGCTCGTTAACCCTCTAAGCGAGGTCGTTCGTGCACCAAACTCACAGGCCCTGTTCTCCACCACCCCCTGACTGCGTTCTGTGAGTTTTGTGTCCCTCCTGAATTTTTTTCAGGACTTATGGGTAATCATCACGATTGGCTTCAGATGGCTTTTTAAGCCCCTAAGCGTGCACTGACGTGCACTAGTTCAAAGCATGTTGTTTGTGGGCTCGAGACGAATCCGTCGGCGTTGACCTCGTCCTTCTACGTGCCTCGGAAGCCGAGATCTGACCTTAACGAGCTCGTCCTTTGATCCTGTTGGGGCCGCTCATACGTGCGCAGCGAGTGTGTGTGTTAAACCTAAGGGTCAGTGTGTAAAACACTCTTTTGCGTTGCGTAGGAAGCACGCACGCAGACAAGGGAGGTCACGTTGGATTCGGACAAGCCAGGTCTTTACAACTGTACCGAGGTCCCCCTGATGTGGTCTTCTGACGCGAAGCTGCGAGCGGAAACGCACACGTCCATCCGTCCGTCCGAGCGGTCAAATATTATAAAAATTCATAACTTCCTTTAGGAATAAGCCAACCACTTAAAACTTGGTACAGATGTAAAGCAAGTATCCAGGAAGAACTGTGCAAAATTTCGTGCTCGTACGTGCACGCGAGCGCGCGTGAAATGGCCCGTAAACGTACGCACTTCGGTGCGTTTTGCGGGTCTCAACAAGCACACACAGAGATGAGACAGGTGTTTCTGAATTGCCCTTGAGCAGACCTTTCCAATGGTGTCTTGCTCATCTTTGTACGACCTTCCTACGCGAAGCTGTTACACAAAACGTACTCGTCTTTTCTCTAAGAAAATGCCTCATGCAAATACTCGAAGCCTAAGTATAAAAAACTTCATAACTTCCTTCAGGAATAAGCCAACCTCTTCAAACTTGGTACAGATGTAAAGCAAGTACCCAGGAAGAGCTGTGCAAAATTTCGTGCTCGTACGTGCGCGCGTGCGCGCGTGAAAATGCCCGTGATCCAATACACTTTGGGGCAAATTGCGGATCTCAGAAAGCACGTACGGAGATGAGACAGGACTCTCTGAATTGCCCTTGAGCAGACCTTTCCAACGGTGTCTGGCTCCCCTTTGTACGAGCTTTTCACGCGAAGCTGTAGGGCAAAATGCACTCGTCATCCTGGAAGTGCGGCCTCAGAGGCCTAAATATATAATTACTTATAACTTCCTTCAGAAACAAGCCAACTACTTCAAATTTTAAGGGTGTCATCAGCTGAGGACCTCTCTCTAACCCTGAAAATCTTGTGTCCCTAGCTTTTTTCTTCTGTGAATTATGGGCCATCCAGCAAAGGCCTGACCTATTGACCTTTTGACTTTGGAGGGCCTGTTGACCCCCTTAGGAACCTCACAAAGGGCTCAAACTCACAGGTCCTGATCACCACATCACCCTGACCGTGTTCTGTCAGTTTGGTGTCCGTCCTCATTTTCCCAGGGGTTTATGGG
>NW_023631482.1:0-1519 GCF_014905685.2 Nematolebias whitei | reverse complement strand
GATTTTCATGCCTCATCTGTGTCCTTTTTGGGGTTCATCTTCGGGGAGGGGTTTTTCAGGACCGACCCCGAGAAAACTAAGGCAGTGGTGGAGTGGCCAGTTCCAGAAACAAGGAAACAACTGCAACGATTCTTGGGGTTCGCAAACTTCTATAGGCGTTTCATCAAGAATTACAGCCGCATCGCCGCACCCCTATCTCAGCTTACCTCCACTACCAGAGCATTTAAATGGACTCCTGAGGCCGACGCTGCTTTTGGTAAGCTGAAGGATTTATTCTCATCTGCACCCATTCTCTGTCATCCAGACCCCACTCGGCAGTTTATCCTTGAGGTGGATGCATCGGATACAGGAGTCGGGGCGGTCCTATCTCAGAGGTCGCTCCTGGATAACAAGGTACACCCCTGTGCATTCTTTTCCCGCTGTTTGTCCCAAGCAGAGAGAAATTATGATGTGGGCAACAGAGAATTATTGGCCGTTAAATTGGCTTTGGAGGAATGGCGCCATTGGCTTGAGGGCACAGAGACTCCCTTCCTGATTTGGACTGATCACAAGAACCTTACATATTTGAGAGAGGCTAAACGGTTAAACCCCAGACAAGCACGATGGTCATTATTTTTTAACCTTTTTAACTTCACGTTGACTTTCCGACCTGGTACTAAGAACATCAAGCCTGACGCTCTCTCCCGCCAGTTTTCTCCTCCAGACACTCCTGAGCCTGTTGAGGGCATCATCTCCCCGGTCTGCATTGTCGGAGCCCTTACTTGGCCTATTTTGAGAGAAGTTCGTGAAGCCCACCTGACAGAACCTGATCCTGGCACTGGTCCCCCTGGCACTTTGTTCGTCCCCTCACACATGAGGTCTAAGGTACTTGACTGGCTCCACACCAATAAACTCTCTTGTCATCCCGGTACAGCACGTATGTTGTCTCTTACGAAGAGACATTTCTGGTGGGCCACGCTTTCTAAGGATGTCAAGGACTTTGTTGCGGCCTGCTCCACTTGTGCCAGGAACAAGACCGGTACTCAGCCTCCTGCCGGTCTTCTACAGCCTCTGCCAACGCCCAGCCGTCCATGGTCTCATATTTCAGTGGACTTCGTCACCGGGTTGCCCCCTTCAGAAGGTAACACCACTATTCTGACTGTCATCGACAGGTTCTCTAAAGCAGCACATTTCGTCCCACTACCCAAGCTCCCGTCTGCCCTGGAGACAGCACAGATTTTGGTTCAGCAGGTTTTCAGGATACATGGTATCCCTTCAGATGTGGTCTCTGACAGAGGACCACAGTTCTTTTCCCAAGTTTGGCGTTGTTTCTGCAGGACTTTGGGGGCGTCCACCAGTCTCACTTCGGGTTATCATCCTCAGTCAAATGGACAGACTGAAAGATGCAATCAGGAGTTGGAGACCACCCTGAGGTGCATAGTGGAGCGTAACCCCTCAGCTTGGAGTCAACATCTTGTGTGGGTCGAGTACGCCCACAACTCGCACACCTCCTCGGCCACAGGTATGTCACCTTTTGAGG
>NW_023631481.1:0-1519 GCF_014905685.2 Nematolebias whitei | reverse complement strand
GGTACTAATGGAAAAGCCTCAGAACAGGGCCAAGTAGGGTTCAGTCGGCCCGTACCGGTACTAATGGAAAATGGAACTGGATAAGATGCAGACAACTGGCCTTCATAGAAGAGTGACAAGAAAAAAACATTTCTTAAAGGAGGAAGAAACTGGACGTATGATCTGTCGAGTGTTTACCCCGCCTCTCGCACAAGTGTCTGCTGAAAATATGCACCAGCTCCTCTGCAACACTGTATATACGTATGGATACAGTGAGTCAAGAAAATGGATGGATGGATCTTCTTCTCCAAACATTTGCTTATTGTTCATGTAGAGGAGTGGAGGACGCAACAGGAACTCTTTTACATATGCTTATAGGACACCTTGAAGGTACAAGAACATCTATAAGATTGCTTTTTATTGACTTTTCATCTGCTTTTAACTGTACTCAGCCCCACATTTAGCAGAGAAATAACTCTCTGTATGGTCTGGACTATGGCCTCATCTATTGGCTTGTGGACAGTTCGGTCTCAGCGGGTGAGAATCATCGGGGTTCTCTCTGATGCCCTCCTGAGATCTGCGTTCTATCTACCAGACCTTAATCCAACTGAGAATCTCTGGTTTGTTTTAAAGATTGTTGAACAGAAGCAGCCGTCCAACCTTTTGTGTTGGGAAAAATCCGGGATTCAACTAATAATCTGAAGTATTTTTGAAGAATCATTGCCTTTTATCAAATAAAACATCCAGTTCAGTTAAGGCAACAAACTAGATAATGTTAGGAATAAAGGTTGTTTTCACACCTGATAGTCTGGTAGACTTGGTTCGGTTGGGGACCAATATTCATAACATTTTGTTTACATTTGAGCCGGTGCGTTTGCATTCACACTTCATTGTGCAGTCGAGCCAACCTGTTCCCCCACTCGCCTATGGTGGAACTGCACCAAGAAATACTGAAAGAAACAACACAAAAACCTCTAAAGACACTTCTTCTTCTGGAAATAGAAATAGAAATAAAAACAAAAACGGAGTGGCATCAAGTTTTAGCAGTTTTAGGAGTTATATTTTGTCATTTTTCAAAAATGGACTCAGCATGAGTGGAAGATGAGGCAGAAGACCATGGAGAATATTGTTTTTCAAACAAGGCAGCTGACGGCTTCATATGAGGTAAGAGAAATGCGTGTTTGTTTGCCCTGTGCTGTACTCCACTTCTTGTTTGTGGAGCAGGCCCGGTCTGATTGCATTCACACTGTACTCGAACCACGCTGGAGTTTTCTTCTACCAGACCGAGACCTAGGTTTTAGCCCGGGCCAGAGTTCGCCTTTTTGTTCCGTGACAGAGTTCGATGGCGCATTCACACCTCCCCAAACGAACCGGACTTCCTAGGAAAATGGGCTGAAGTTCGATTAAAGCGGACTAAACAGGGCTGGTGTGAATGCACCCAAAATAACCTTTGACAATAAATTGTGGAAAATAACATAATATGGCTTGGTGAGTATAAGGTTTAATTACGAATTATGGAAAATAGATCTTTCTGCTGTCA
>NW_023631480.1:0-1519 GCF_014905685.2 Nematolebias whitei | reverse complement strand
TGGCTAGAGGCACAACTACCAGAAAGGAAGTAATGCTCCAGCGACGAGAAGAGCTTGACTGCAGCCTTATGTAGTGGAGGAGCTCGTCAGGTGGAATGGTCATCAGCTGTGGATGATTGGCGGCCATCTTGGGGCTGCAGCAAGTTCAACTCTTACAGTACCCCCCCTTCACGAGTCGCCCTTGGGCGACCCAAGGCGCTTCTCGGGGTGGGCCTTGAAGAAGGCGGTGATAAGGCTGGGCTCCAATATGAAGGAACGAGGGATCCAAGATCGCTCCTCCGGGCCATAGCCCTGCCAATCCACGAGATACTTGAAGCCCCGTCCCCCGCGACGGACATCCAGAATGGTACGGACAGTGAAGGCAGGATGGTTGTCAATAAGTCGGGCGGGTGGAGGGAGGTCGGCAGGAGGGCACAATGGGCTCTCTGAAACAGGTTTTACCTGAGAAACGTGGAAGGTAGGATGGATTCTCAAGGAGCTGGGGAGCTGTAGGCGCACAGCCGAGGGATTGATGATCTTGTCAGTCGTGAATGGGCCGATGAAGCGAGGAGCCAATTTCCTGGGGGTGTCCTTGAGATGAATGTCTCTGGTGGATAACCACACCTTCTGGCCCTCTCGATAAGAAGGTGCGGCGGAACGGTGATGGTCCGCGAACCTCTTGTTTTGAGCCGCCGTGCGAAGAAGAGCCGCCCGTGTTTGGCACCAGACACGTCTACAACGGCGAAAATGGTGCTGGACAGACGGTACTGAAACCTCTGTCTCCTGACTGGGGAACAAGGGAGGGAGATAGCCCAGTGAAGCCTCAAAAGGTGACATACCTGTGGCCGAGGAGGTATGCGAGTTGTGGGCGTACTCGACCCACACAAGATGCTGACTCCACGCTGAGGGGTTACGCTCCACAATGCACCTCAGAGTGGTCTCCAGCTCTTGGTTGCACCTTTCAGTCTGTCCATTTGACTGAGGATGATAACCTGAAGTGAGACTGGTGGACGCCCCCAATGTCCTGCAGAAACAACGCCAAACTTGGGAAATGAACCTCTGTCAGAGACCACATCTGAAGGGATGCCATGAATCCTGAAAACTTGTTGGACTAAGATTTGAGCTGTCTCCATGGCCGATGGGAGCTTGGGTAGAGGGACAAAATGTGCTGCTTTAGAAAACCTGTTGATGATAGTTAGAATTGTGTGTTACCTTCAGAAGGGGGTAACCCGGTGACGAAGTCCACTGAAATGTGAGACCAGGGTCGCCTAGGCGTCGGCAGAGGCTGTAGGAGACCGGCAGGAGGCTGAGTACTGGTCTTATTCCTGGCACAAGTGGAGCAAGCCGCAACAAAGTCCTTGACATCCTTAGAAAGCGTGGGCCACCAGAAATGTCTCTTCGTAAGAGACAGCATACGTGCTGTACCGGGATGACATGAGAGTCTATTGGTGTGGAGCCAGTCAAGTACCTTAGACCTCATATGAGAGGGGACAAACAAAGTGCCAGGGGGACCAGTGCCAGGATCAGGTTCCTTCAGGTG
>NW_023631479.1:0-1519 GCF_014905685.2 Nematolebias whitei | reverse complement strand
GAATTAATGGAAAATAAAAATCTTGTCTGTTTAAACGATGGTAAGGGATTAAGAGTTGATATGAGAACAGGTATGGAATCGGCAATTGACCTAACAATAATATCAAATTCAATAGCAGGAATTAGTTCATGTCAGATAGTTAAAGATACAACAATAGGAAGTGACCACTATCCCATAATAACAGAAATAAAATTGGATATTGAAAATATAAGACAGGTGGTTTGCAGAAATGGTGTTTTGGTCGTGCTGATTGGGAAACATTTAGACGTATAAGTGATCAGGAGTAAATATGGAAGTTGATCAGCTAAATGTGTCTGTTTGTCATGCTATCATACAGGCTGCTGACAAATCTATAAAGAAGAAAGGAGGTGAGGGCTGTAAGAAGATTGTTCCATGGTGAATAAAGGAGTGTGATAAAGTAATCAAAAGTCGAAATAAAGTTTTTAAAATGTTAAAAAGGAATCACAGCTCCCAAAATCTTATTAAATATAAGAGATGTCAAGCCATTGTGAGAAGAACTATTAAAAGTGCAAAAAGGGATTATTGGAGGCATTTCTGTAATTCAGTAGGAAGAGAAACTGGGATTAATAAAGTATGGACTGTAAGGATCCCACTGCCTGCAGCCTGCCCTGCTGATGGCCGCTGATTACCAACACCTGGCGGCCATCAGCCTGATGAGCCTCTCCATCTACTTAAGGCTGCAGTCCGGTGTGATTCAACGCTGGAGCATATCACCTCTTATGTTTCCTGGTTCCTCGTGCTCTTTGGATTTCCCTCGTGACCTGATTTGGATCCTAGGCCTCTCAGGTATTCCTCGTGCCTCTTTGCCTCCAGTGCCAGCCTTCCTCGTTCCCCTTTGGACTCTTTTGGATTTCCCTCTGCTGCTCGCTCGCCTTGGACTGAAGGACCAGCTCTCCCTTCGGGTTGGACTGAGCCTTAGACCAGCAGCCTGTGGATGTGATTTAAACTCACTGTAAATAATAAACACTGTTATTTTGTATTCCCCTTGTGTCTGCCTCGTTCTGGGTCTCATACCATCTGGGTTCCCCGCGCACTCCTAACAGAAATGCTCCAGCCACAACAGACCCAGAATGAGACCAAGAGCGAGCAGACCTCCCCCGTTCCCGCGGAGGAGCGGATCGACAGGATGGACAAAGTAATTCATCAGGTGCTGACTCACCAGACCACGGTCCAGTCCAACCTTCAGGAGCTCGGAGGTATGATTTATTCCATTAAACGTCAGCTGCAAGCTTCTGCCTCCCCAGCTCCCGTCGTTCCGCCAGCCCCCGTGGCTCTTGGTCCCACTCCTCCTGTTCAACAAATTTTCATTAAACCTTCTGAGTTTTTTACCGGAGACCCTGACCAATGTGGCGGCTTCCTGCTCCAGTGTCGACTCGCCTTCGAGGGGGCTCCCTCCCAGTTCTTGTCGGACACAGCCAAGATCACCTTCTTCGTAAGCCAGCTCAAAGGTAACGCTCTCCGGTGGGCTCACTCGTTCCTCTTGAGTCATGATAACCCC
>NW_023631478.1:0-1519 GCF_014905685.2 Nematolebias whitei | reverse complement strand
TGTAATCACGTCTCGTTTTGTCCTTGTATAAAAGCTGTCTGTTCTGTATTGTTCTTTGTCGCGTCGTACTCGTTTGGGTCTTCTGTGTTCTCCTGAGTATTCTGAGTTTTCCTGAGCTTCCTGAGTCCCGTTTTGAGTATCCCTCCTGAGTCTACTGGTTAAAGTAAGTGTGCTGCCACGTCAGCTTATTGTTTTGTTACTTTTCATTTCATCATTAAAATACTTATTTTTGTAATCTGCCGAGTTGAGTCCTGTCTGCGCTACTGGGTTCGTTCTTGTCCACCAAACCCTGACATTACGACGCGACCACACATTAGAACCCAGCGGGCAGGGCTCTCTCGGCAGCTCACCTTTTTTCTTTTTCTCCTCCGAGCCTCGAGATGAGTAAATCCACAATCCGGTGCGGCGGGTTTTGGACTAGGCCCGTCCGCCCACAAGGATGTTATGACCAGGAGGTGGAAATCCTGTCCTCTCCACTCCTGGTCCTCGAGGAGGACAGAGCTCGGTACCGGGGAAGCCACCGCACCGCAGTTTTGGAGTCCGCTTCGCCCGGCTACTCGGGATGGACGTCGGGGGAGGACGAAGAGATCGAGGAGGAGTTCGGTTTTGTTCCGGTCCCTCGACCCACCCGTCGTCGCCGGGGAGGTAGGAAGCGGTCCCGAGGGCAGCCCGCGGCGACCGGGCCGGTTTCGTCGGCTGAGCAGATTTGTAGAGTTGGTTCTGGTGTTTCTGTGGGAGCCGGATCCGCCGCCTCACCTCTCAGGTTTTCGGTGGGGGCGAGGTCCGACATCCCGCGGGGGCTCCGGTCCACTTCTGCTCGGTTCGGCGGGTCCGGTCCGGTTGACGTTACAGGGGCGGATTCCGTGGCCTCACCCTCCAGGTTCTTGGTGGGGGCGGAGTCCGGCCTCTCGCCGTCACATCGCGCCGCGGCTGTCCAACCCGGCCAGTCTGTACCTATGGGGCCTGCTACAAGTGACTCGGTGGGGGCGTGTTCCGCCGCCCCACCTCTCAGGTTTTCGGTGGGGGCGACACCTGACTCTACACCCTCACTTAAAGACACAGGCCCATCAGTATCATATTCACCCCAGGATCTCGCTTTCATTAACCAGTCACTATTAGATTCATTCACTACTGCTAAAAATAACCCGGACAGCTCAGAAATTATATTTTCATACATGGAGAAGTTTTTGCTTTCATGGCCCGGACTCGTTCAGCTTCCAGAGTACAATAATTTATTAATAGAAACTAGGAAACTCAGCACACCCAAGTTCACCATTACTCATCCAGCACCCATCAACTTCACCGCACCCAAGGTCTCTTCGTCGTCTGCTGCAGAGCTACAGGTCTCTTCGCCGTCAGCTGCAGAGCTCCAAGTCTCTTCGCCGTCTGCTGCAGAGCTTCAGGTCTCTTCACCGTCTGCTGCAGAGCTACAGGTCTCTTCGCCGTCTGCTACAGAGCTTCAGGTCTCTTCGCCGTCTGCTGCAGAGCTTCAGGTCTCTTCGCCGTCTGCTGCAGAGCT
>NW_023631477.1:0-1519 GCF_014905685.2 Nematolebias whitei | reverse complement strand
GACGCGGCCTCCTCGCCGTCTACGCCGCCAGACGCGGCCTCCTCGCCATCTACGCCGCCAGCCGCGGCCTCCAAGTCGTCATCGCTGCCTGCCGCGGCCTCCAAGTCGTCATCGCCGCCTGCCGCGGCCTCCAAGTCGTCATCGCCGCCTGCCGCGGCCTCCAAGGTCCTACGTGTTGGACGGCCTCCAGGCCGCCCCCCTGAACGTGGGTCCCGTGATGGACGACCTCCCGGCCGCCCCCCTGAACGTGGGTCCCGTGATGGACGGCCTCCCGGCCGTCCTCCTGAACAATGACTCCAGGGACGGTCTCTTGACCGTTCAGATCTTTTGTGTTTTTCCTGCTTGTGTCTTGCCTTAGTTCTTTCAGGTCCTTGTGTTCTTCCTTGTGTTTCCTCTGGCCCTCCACCCTTGCAGTGCCGCCCTCCACCCGCCCAAGTCCTTCGGGAGGGGTTTTTTTTGGAGGACGCCTGGAGGCGTCCTTGAGGGGGGGGGGTACTGTAAGGATGGTACCATTTTGCTGGTTCTGTTTGTGTCTGTTTCCCTAGTGTTTCCTCGTCAGTTTAATTGGTGCCACCTTTGTCTTGTCACAGCTGTTGTAATCACGTCTTGTCTTGTCCTTGTATATAAGCCTCCTGTTCTGTGTTGTTCCTCGTCGGGTCGTATTCGTTGGGTCTCTGTGTTCTCCTGCGTTCTCCTGCGTCTCCCCTGAGCTCTCCTGAGTCCTCCCTGAGTTTCCCTCTGAGCCTTCCGTTTTCATGTAAGTTTTGCTGCCACGTCAGCTGTTTATTTTGTTCCTTATTTCACTATTAAAATACTTATTTTTTTAATCTGCCGAGTTGAGTCCTGTCTGCACTACTGGGTTCGTTCCTGTCCAACAAATCCTGACAGTAATGCCTTTTGGGTTAACCAATGCTCTGGCTGTCTTCCAAACTTTAGTCAATGACGTTTTGAGGGACATGGTAAATAAGTTTGTTTTTGTTTATCTTGACGACATACTCATTTTTTCTAAGGACCAAGAGTCTCATCGCAAACATGTTAGATCTGTTCTTACCAGGCTCCTCCAGAACGGTCTCTTTGTAAAAGCTGAAAAGTGTGAGTTTCATGTGTCTTCCACTTCCTTTTTGGGGTTTATTGTGTCTCCTAACAAGATGGGGATGGACTCCAGCAAGGTCTCTGCTGTGGTAGATTGGCCCACCCCAAAGGACCGCAAACAGCTTCAGCGGTTCCTGGGGTTCGCCAACTTTTTACAGACGCTTCATTAAAGGCTACAGCCAGAAGGCCAAGCCTCTTCACGAGCTCACCTCTACTAAGTGCCCTGATGCATGCTCAACAATCCAGGTAGAAAAATCCAAAAAAGTTCAATCTGGTCCTCTGGACATTCAAAAAAACAAAAAACAGAACAAAGCAAAAAAATCTAGAAATGTTTCGTCTCTCATCCAAGAGACTTCCTCAGTCTGAGGTGCTGTTTTCAGCTCAGTCTCTTAAATAGCACCTTCTCAGAGTGGATCAACCAGTTTGC
>NW_023631476.1:0-1520 GCF_014905685.2 Nematolebias whitei | reverse complement strand
TTCAAAGGGCTCGTTCCTTTCATTCCACATTTTTACGCACCACATACAGCTCGGTTTACGCGTGCGCCTGTGGTGTTCGAACCTGCTGTCGCGTAAAGGGTCTGTTTGTGCACAAGAGTGAAGAATGACAACAAAAAACTTTGAGACGGCTCGTTCATTTTGTTCAAAGTTTTTACGCACCACATAGAGCTCGGTTTACACGTGCTTCGGTGGTGTTTGAACCTGCTGTCGTGTAAAGGGTCTGATTGTACATAGGAGCGAAGAACAAAGACGACAAACTTTCAGAGGGCACATTCCTTTCGTTCCACGTTTTTGCGCACCAAGTAGAGCTCGGTTTACCCGTGTTCCTGTGGGGTTTGCACCTATAGTTGCGTAAAGGGTCTGTTTGAACATAAGACTGAAAAACGAAGCCTACAATCTTTCAGAGGGCCCTTTCCTTTAGTTCAACATTTTTGCACACCACGTAGAGCTCGGTTAACGCGTGCTCCCATGTGGTTTGCACCAACAGTTACGTATTGGGTCTGTTTGTGCATGAGAGTGAAGAAGGAAAACTACAATCTTTCAAAGGGCCCGTTCCTTTCGTTTCACGTTTTTGCGCACGACATAGAGCTCAATTTACACGTTTACCCGTGTAGTTCGCACCTACAGTCAAGTAAAGGGTTTGTTTGTGCACAAGAGCTAAAAGTGACGACAAAAAACGTTCAGAGGGCCCTTTCCTGTAGTTCAACATTCTTGCACACCACGTAGAGCTCGGTTTATGCGTGCTCCCATGGGGTTCACACCTAAAGTTGCATAAAGAGTTTGTTTGTCAACAAAACTGAAGAATGAGGACAAAAAACTTTCAGAGGGCTCGTTCATTTCGTTCAAAGTTTTTGCGCTCAGCGAAGAGCTCGGTTTACTCGTGCTCTCATGGTGTTCGAACATGCTGTCGCGTAAAGGGTCTGTTTGTGCACAAGAGTGAAGAATGACGACAAAAAACTTTCAGACGGCTCTTTCATTATGTTCAAAGTTTTTACGCACCACATAGAGCTCGGTTTACGCATGCTCCTGTGGTGTTTGAACTTGCTGTCGTGTAAATGGTCTGATTGTACACAGGAGCGAAGAACGAAGACGACAAACTTTCAGAGAGCCCATTCCTTTCGTTCCACGTTTTTTGCGCACCGTGTAGAGCTCGGTTTACGCGTGCCTCTGTGGGGTTCGCACCTACAGTTGCTTAAAGGGTCTGTTTGAACACAAGAGTGAAAAACGAAGCCTACAATCTTTCAGAGGGCCCGTTCCTTTCGTTCAACGTTTTTGCACACCACATAGAGCTCGGTTTACGTGTGCTCCCGTGGGGAACGCGCCTACAGTTGCATAAAGGGTTGGTTTGTGCACAAAAGTGAAGAATGAGGTCGAAAAACTTTCAAAGGGCCCGTTCCTTTCATTCCACATTTTTACGCACCACATACAGCTCGGTTTACGCGTGCTCCTGTAGTGTTCGAACCTGGTGTCGCGTAAAGGGTCTGATTGTACATAGGAGC
>NW_023631475.1:0-1520 GCF_014905685.2 Nematolebias whitei | reverse complement strand
CCCATAAACCCCTGGGAAAATGAGGACGGACACCAAACTGACAGAACACGGTCAGGGTGATGTGGTGATCAGGACCTGTGAGTTTGAGCCCTTTGTGAGGTTCCTAAGGGGGTCAACAGGCCCTCCAAAGTCAAAAGGTCAATAGGTCAGGCCTTTGCTGGATGGCCCATAATTCACAGAAGAAAAAAGCTAGGGACACAAGATTTTCAGGGTTAGAGAGAGGTCCTCAGCTGATGACACCCTTAAAATTTGAAGTAGTTGGCTTGTTTCTGAAGGAAGTTATAAGTAATTATATATTTAGGCCTCTGAGGCCGCACTTCCAGGATGACGAGTGCATTTTGCCCTACAGCTTCGCGTGAAAAGCTCGTACAAAGGGGAGCCAGACACCGTTGGAAAGGTCTGCTCAAGGGCAATTCAGAGAGTCCTGTCTCATCTCTGTACGTGCTTTCTGAGATCCGCAATTTGCCCCAAAGTGTATTGGATCACGGGCATTTTCACGCGCGCACGCGCGCACGTACGAGCACGAAATTTTGCACAGCTCTTCCTGGATACTTGCTTTACATCTGTACCAAGTTTGAAGGGGTTGGCTTATTCCTGAAGGAAGTTATGAAGTTTTTTTATACTTAGGCTTCAAGTATTTGCCTGAGGCATTTTCTTAGAGAAAAGACGAGTACGTTTTGTGTAACAGCTTCGCGTAGGAAGGTCGTACAAAGATGAGCCGGACACCATTGGAAAGGTCTGCTCAAGGGCAATTCAGAGACACCTGTCTCATCTCTGTGTGTGCTTGTTGAGACCCGCAAAACGCACCGAAGTGCGTACGTTTACGGGCCATTTCACGCGCGCTCGCGTGCACGTACGAGCACGAAATTTTGCACAGCTCTTTCTGGATACTTGCTTTACATCTGTACCAAGTTTTAAGTGGTTGGCTTATTCCTAAAGGAAGTTATGAATTTTTATAATATTTGACCGCTCGGACGGACGGATGGACGTGTGCGTTTCCGCTCGCAGCTTCGCGTCAGAAGACCACATCAGGGGGACCTCGGTACAGTTGTAAAGACCTGGCTTGTCCGAATCCAACGTGACCTCCCTTGTCTGCGTGCGTGCTTCCTACGCAACGCAAAAGAGTGTTTTACACACTGACCCTTAGGTTTAACACACACACTCGCTGCGCACGTATGAGCGGCCCCAACAGGATCAAAGGACGAGCTCGTTAAGGTCAGATCTCGGCTTCCGAGGCACGTAGAAGGACGAGGTCAACGCCGACGGATTCGTCTCGAGCCCACAAACAACATGCTTTGAACTAGTGCACGTCAGTGCACGTTTAGGTGCTTAAAAAGCCATCTGAAGCCAATCGTGATGATTACCCATAAGTCCTGAAAAAAATTCAGGAGGGACACAAAACTCACAGAACGCAGTCAGGGGGTGGTGGAGAACAGGGCCTGTGAGTTTGGTGCACGAACGACCTCGCTTAGAGGGTTAACGAGCGCCTCGTCGGACCAGGGGAAAATTACCCACAAGTC
>NW_023631474.1:0-1520 GCF_014905685.2 Nematolebias whitei | reverse complement strand
ATTATTCAAACTGTTTTGTCTCAGTGATATATCAGCCGATCTGCACCAAATTTATGGTGTATTATTATTTAGCCCTGGTGGACATAGTAGTAATGTTTTTTAAATTTTGACTCTATAGCGCCCCCTACAATCTTGCAACAGTTATATCTCAATGATATATCATCCGATCTGTACCAGATTTTTGGTATATTATTAAGTAGCCCTGATGGACACACTAGTAATGTTTTTTAACTTTTGACTCTAGAGCGCCCCCTATAATATTCCAACCCTTATATCTCAATGATATATCATCCGATCTGCACCAGATTTTTATGGCATAATGTGTGACCATGTCTAAACACATTGTTAGTGTTGTTTAAAATTTGACTGAAGTGCGCCCCCTAGATTATTCAAACTGTTATATCTCAGTGATATGTCATCCGATCTGGACCAGATTTTGGGTGCATCATTACTGAGAGCTTATGGACATTTTAATTTTGTTGTTTAATATTTGACTCAAGGGCGCACCCTAGAATATTCCAACAGTTATATCTCAGTGATATATCGTCCGATCTGCACCAGATTTTTGGAATATTATTATTTAGTCATCATGGACACATTAGTAATGTTTTTTAACTTTTGACTCTAGAGCGCCCCCTATAATATTCCAACCCTTATATCTCAGTGATATATCATCTGATCTGCACCAGATTTTGGGTGTATCATTAGTAAGCCCTCATGGACACATTTGTAATGTTTTTTTACTTTTGACTCTAGAGCGCCCCCTATAATATTCTAACCCTTATATCTTAATGATATATCATCCGATCTGCACCAGATTTTTGGAATATTATTATGTAGCCATTATGGACACATTAGTAATGTTTTTTAACTTTTGACTCTAGAGCGCCCCCTATAATATTACAACACTTATATCTCAGTGATATATCATCCGATCTGTACCAGATTTTGGGTGCATCATTAGTAAGCCCTCATGGACACATTTGTAATGTTTTTTTACTTTTGACTCTAGAGCGCCCCCTATAATAATCCAACCCTTATATCTCAATGATATATCATCCGATCTGGACCAGATTTTGGGTGCATCATTACTGAGAGCTGATGGACATTTTAGTTTTGTTGTTTAATATTTGACTCAAGGGCGCCCCCTAGATTATTCAAACTGTTTTGTCTCAGTGATATATCAGCCGATCTGCACCAAATTTATGGTGTATTATTATTTAGCCCTGGTGGACATAGTAGTAATGTTTTTTAAATTTTGACTCTATAGCGCCCCCTACAATCTTGCAACAGTTATATCTCAATGATATATCATCCGATCTGTACCAGATTTTTGGTATATTATTAAGTAGCCCTGATGGACACACTAGTAATGTTTTTTAACTTTTGACTCTAGAGCGCCCCCTATAATATTCCAACCCTTATATCTCAATGATATATCATCCGATCTGCACCAGATTTTTATGGCATAATGTGTGACCATGTCTAAACACATTGTTAGTGTTGTTTAAAATTTGACT
>NW_023631473.1:0-1520 GCF_014905685.2 Nematolebias whitei | reverse complement strand
CTTGAAGCAGCAGTCCATCAGTGCAGGTATGATGTCATAAAGGGATGAAGCAGTGGAACATGTCAGTGCAGTCTAAGTGTAGATAGTGCACGTCACAGCTGTGCACGAGGTTCCATTCAGTTGTGGGCTGTGGCAGAGTTCCTGAGTGTGACGGCAGCTGGAAGAAGCTGTTCTTTAGCTGCTTGTTCTGGCTCTGATGCTACACAACCTCCTGCCAGAGGGGAGTGGGGCAAAGTGGAAGCATTTAGTAACTTTCTGTCCACTTGTCAAACGTCTGAACCAACGGAGATCTCTACAGGAGAAAAGTGTCCTGTTCTCACTGCTGTCTCCAAACAAAAAGTGTGTTTCTCCAACCTGTTTTTATTGAGTCATTGTTCAGAAGCAGCAGAACATGGATCTGTTCAATGTTTCTCTTCAAACACTTCAACCTCATCAACATGAAACAAGTGAACAGCATGAAGCACACCAAGTTTAGAAAACAGGAAGTGATTGTGAAGGTGAAGACAGAGGACGACTCTGTGGGACATCCAGCGCTCCGTCAGACCTGGTCCTGGACAGAGTGGAGCGGCTGTTTGGACAAAGTCAGAGAGTGACAGGAACATCCAGAGGACAGATTACATTTCATTTCATCACAGCTCTCAGATGCTGCAGTGATGACAACAACAAGGAAGACAGCTTCTTTACTTTCATGGAAATGATTCATGTCTTTTCTCTTATTTGGAGACTTTCAGACACTTGCTGTTGATTTATTTTCTCACACTTCACCTGCTTCTCTTTACTGCTGCCAGAAAGGAGAATGATGAAGTGATGTTATTTAGAAGAAAATGTCTCGCTCACTTTTCTTCATGTCACTGCCACAAGTGACAGCAGCTCTCTGCATGTGCTGCATCACTTGATTTATGTGACAGGAGGAAAGGAGAGGTGTTTGTGAACTCTTCAAAGTGAGCTCTCGTCCAGTGCTCCCTCAGCAGGAGCTCTAAGCCTTCCTTCTTCTGTTCTCCTCCATCCTGTTGGAAGCTGCACACTATTGACTTCAGCTCACATGTTCTCTTTGATTCAGACTCTGCAGGTTGTCAGAGATCAGCTGTGCCTCTCTGCTCTCAGCTCTTCAATCCAACCCCTCCCATCTGACACAACTGGATCGCACTCAGAACCGTCTGACTCTGGAGTGAAGGAGCTCCCTGGTTTTCTACAAACTCCACTCTATAGACAGAAGACTGTGAAGTCAGACACCATGTTTTAGTTTGTGCTCAGCTTCTCATGTGTTCACACTAACCTACACACATGACAATATTATGCTGACACACACACACAACCTTCATGGTGAACTTTGTTGTCTTCAGTAAAAATACACTTGATTTCTTTTCACAGCAACAAATATCTGCTCAATGACTGTTCGTTCAACCAGTTTATAAGACTCTAATGGTTGGACTGGAAATCAAAGTCAAAGGTGACGTGACAGGAACAAGTTCTGGATCTGCCTGTTGTAGTAAAGAACATGTGTCAATAAGAAACTAAAC
>NW_023631472.1:0-1520 GCF_014905685.2 Nematolebias whitei | reverse complement strand
TATATATATACGTACATATACATATATATACATATATATATATATATATATACGTACATATACATATATATACATATATATATATATATCCCTTATTTCTTAATTCTGTTGCGACTTGGCGCTATATAAATAAACTGAATTCAATTCAATTTTAATTATCCAGATTTTATTTCCAGTCCATTTCCAGTCAAACTTGTTCAAACAGAAAAGGAATTGTTTAAGGTTGAAAATGTGTTTTTAAAAAGTGGAAAATATGTTTTTTGTTGGATGAAAAGTTAAATTCTTCAGAATAAATGCCAGAGTTGTTAGATTATTACTATCTGTCGATCAAATGATAGGGATCACAGCAGTGATAGTAATTACCATTCAATTGTGCTTTCATGTTATATGAATATATGTCATATATTTCATTTCATCCATCTAGCTCCATTTTTTTCCCCTCTGATATATTTATTACTCATTTCCTGAAGAACTGTTTGTTAATAAAGCATAAAACACGAGTTTTCCAGTGTCACCTATCAAGCTTTCTGCTGGTGACACGTTCACTTGTTGGACATTTTGGTTCATTTTTCTGTTTCTGGTCAGTTTCTCTTGGATAAACTATAAGCAACATGTGATCAGTCTATTTCATGATGAAAAGTATTAAAAATAGTTTATCTAAATGAGCGTCTAAATTAGCACATCTTAGGTTATAGTTAAATAAAGGTCAGTTTCAGACCATTTATCATGTTAGTGGCAGTGTGCTTATTGTTTTTCTTATTTCTACTATATTCACAGATGGATCAGGCTGATGGGTAATAAATAGGTGTCAAAGTTATTTGTAGATTTTGGCTTTGACTTTAATTTGCTGCTGGCCTGCTTTAGCCAAATGTCAAAATGTAAAAAGAAAATAACTTACATGGTTACTTCTTTACAATACAGGTTCATTAAAAATGTATTTATCAATGCTTTATAAAGAAAACATTTATGAGTGAACACCTTAAAAGCACTAATAAATATTGATAAAGCAATGATTAAACTGTTCAGACACTGAAGCAGGATGCACTTTTATTCGTTCAGGTACGTGTATTTTAATTAATTTCTCATCTAATTTTTCAACTAGATAACTTAAAAAAAAATGTATTTATGTATTAAAATTTTGCCAAAGCAATCTTTGCATTCACAAATGCTCACAGGTCATTTACTAACACAGGTATAATCATTCAAATGTCATTTATAAATAAATATTGGCTCAATTTGTGTAAAAAAATTTTAAAAAGCCAGCATTGCTTCTGGTATTTAGTGCCCTGTCACTGTTAATTAATGTGTTTACAGTCTAATAAATTATGGCAACTATTATTCAGTCATAAGGGCATTCTTATTGTAAAGTGGTATCTTTTAGCAAAAACGCCTTTCTGAATATTTCAATACTACATCACAACCTGAAACCTCAATATCAGTTCATGTTCAGGAATTTAAATGTTTTACCCTAAATGAAGGAGGTAGGGTCAAATGCTTTTTCTGCATTCATTTTGAAGGGG
>NW_023631471.1:765-1520 GCF_014905685.2 Nematolebias whitei | reverse complement strand
ATATCCATACTTCTACAGTATACATGGCATTCTAGAATTGCGCCACTCCAGGTGGCTGCATGTTGGAATGGAAGGATTTTTACTGAAACATTTTTACTTTTGGATATTTGCAATGATGCGTAACCAAAACAACAAACAGTTTTGTTTTTTTTTACAACTGGGAGCTGCTGATTGACATCTCAAAAGCTCAAATAATTCCTCAACTACTGCCACAAATTCCAAATGAGTTTAAAATGAGGTGCCATGGATGCATTCTCGTCTACCTGCCAACTGCGCTCGAGTACCTGACCACTGAGATCCTGGAATTGGCAGGAAACGTGGCTTGTGACAGCAGAAGGCCCAGGATCATTCTCTGACACCTGCAGCCGGCTGTTCACAGTGACAAGGAGCTTGGCAGGCTGCCGGAAGGAGTGACCATTGCCCAGGGAGAATCTGCCTGGCATTCGGGCAGTCCTGAAGCCCAGGGTAACTGAGAGGCCCGCTGAGTCTGGGTGGTCGGATCGGACAGCATCTGTGGCCAGTTCCTTCGGATCCGCTGTGGGACAGACCTTTACAAGAGATCCTTCTTGCCTACAGCCATCAGTATCTACTGTGTAATATCTCTTAATGAAATGAGGGAAATGAGTTACAACAACATTTAATTTCCTTTTGGGATTAACAAAGTACTTTTTAATTGAACATATTGCTTGTGCAGCTCATACATCTTAGTATGAAATGTTCATGCAAGTATCCATCCATCCATCCATCCATCCATC
>NW_023631471.1:0-755 GCF_014905685.2 Nematolebias whitei | reverse complement strand
ATATCCATACTTCTACAGTATACATGGCATTCTAGAATTGCGCCACTCCAGGTGGCTGCATGTTGGAATGGAAGGATTTTTACTGAAACATTTTTACTTTTGGATATTTGCAATGATGCGTAACCAAAACAACAAACAGTTTTGTTTTTTTTTACAACTGGGAGCTGCTGATTGACATCTCAAAAGCTCAAATAATTCCTCAACTACTGCCACAAATTCCAAATGAGTTTAAAATGAGGTGCCATGGATGCATTCTCGTCTACCTGCCAACTGCGCTCGAGTACCTGACCACTGAGATCCTGGAATTGGCAGGAAACGTGGCTTGTGACAGCAGAAGGCCCAGGATCATTCTCTGACACCTGCAGCCGGCTGTTCACAGTGACAAGGAGCTTGGCAGGCTGCCGGAAGGAGTGACCATTGCCCAGGGAGAATCTGCCTGGCATTCGGGCAGTCCTGAAGCCCAGGGTAACTGAGAGGCCCGCTGAGTCTGGGTGGTCGGATCGGACAGCATCTGTGGCCAGTTCCTTCGGATCCGCTGTGGGACAGACCTTTACAAGAGATCCTTCTTGCCTACAGCCATCAGTATCTACTGTGTAATATCTCTTAATGAAATGAGGGAAATGAGTTACAACAACATTTAATTTCCTTTTGGGATTAACAAAGTACTTTTTAATTGAACATATTGCTTGTGCAGCTCATACATCTTAGTATGAAATGTTCATGCAAGTATCCATCCATCCATCCATCCATCCATC
>NW_023631470.1:765-1520 GCF_014905685.2 Nematolebias whitei | reverse complement strand
TATATGTATATATGTGTATGTGTATGTGTATATATGTATATATGAGTACGTGTATGTGTATGTATGTATATATGAGTACGTGTATGTGTATATATGTATATATGCGTATGTGTATATATGTATATATGCGTACGTGTATGTGTATATATGTATATATGAGTGTGTATATATGTATATATGCGTACGTGTATGTGTATATATGTATATATGCAAACGTGTATGTGTATATATGTATATATGCGTACGTGTATGTGTATATATGTATATATGCGTATGTGTATATATGTATATATGCGTATGTGTATGTGTATATATGTATATATGAGTGTGTATATATGTATATATGCGTACGTGTATGTGTATATATGTATATATGCGTATGTGTATGTGTATATTTTTATATATACGTACGTGTTCGTGTATATATGCGTACGTGTATGTGTATATATGTATATATGCGAACGTGTATGTGTATATGTATATATGTGTATGTGTATGTGTATATATGTATATATGAGTACGTGTATGTGTATGTATGTATATATGAGTACGTGTATGTGTATATATGTATATATGCGTATGTGTATATATGTATATATGCGTACGTGTATGTGTACATATGTATATATGCGTACGTGTATGTGTATATATGTATATATGAGTATGTGTATGTGCATATATGTATATATGCGTATGTGTATATATGTATATATGCGTACGGGTATGTGTATATATGTATATATGCAAACGTGTAT
>NW_023631470.1:0-755 GCF_014905685.2 Nematolebias whitei | reverse complement strand
TATATGTATATATGTGTATGTGTATGTGTATATATGTATATATGAGTACGTGTATGTGTATGTATGTATATATGAGTACGTGTATGTGTATATATGTATATATGCGTATGTGTATATATGTATATATGCGTACGTGTATGTGTATATATGTATATATGAGTGTGTATATATGTATATATGCGTACGTGTATGTGTATATATGTATATATGCAAACGTGTATGTGTATATATGTATATATGCGTACGTGTATGTGTATATATGTATATATGCGTATGTGTATATATGTATATATGCGTATGTGTATGTGTATATATGTATATATGAGTGTGTATATATGTATATATGCGTACGTGTATGTGTATATATGTATATATGCGTATGTGTATGTGTATATTTTTATATATACGTACGTGTTCGTGTATATATGCGTACGTGTATGTGTATATATGTATATATGCGAACGTGTATGTGTATATGTATATATGTGTATGTGTATGTGTATATATGTATATATGAGTACGTGTATGTGTATGTATGTATATATGAGTACGTGTATGTGTATATATGTATATATGCGTATGTGTATATATGTATATATGCGTACGTGTATGTGTACATATGTATATATGCGTACGTGTATGTGTATATATGTATATATGAGTATGTGTATGTGCATATATGTATATATGCGTATGTGTATATATGTATATATGCGTACGGGTATGTGTATATATGTATATATGCAAACGTGTAT
>NW_023631469.1:382-1520 GCF_014905685.2 Nematolebias whitei | reverse complement strand
TAGTCAAATAGCTTAAAAAATAAATGTACACAAAAATATATACAAATGTATCTTTATACCTGCACAATATTTAGCTACTTTGTAAAATGTGTCATTGAGGGAAGAGTGTAACCTGGATTAAAAGTGTGGATTATTGTAACCTGGATTAAAAGTGTGGATTATTGTAGCGGAGCCTTCGTCTTCAGCCATCAACAGAGGCCTCATGTCAGTGACGATGATGTTCAGGATGATTTCAATAAAGACAGCTGCTGCTGTGGTGTCCATGAAGGCTGTTGTTGTTTGTTGTTGTTTTCTGGAATGAGACAGTAAATATGTATTATATCATAATTTACAGCAACTCAAGACATGCCTTGTTTCACTTACAGTGTTAGGTTCAGGCAAAAGTAGCTAAAAGAGCAATTAAACACACACACACGCACATATATAAAATACTTAATTACACACATTTGAGTAGATGTAATAAATTACTTTAATTCCCGTTTAAATGCAATTCATCCTGCCATACCTGCAGTGTCTTCAGACTTTGCAGGCAAATTAAAAGTTGAAGCTTACTCATTAAATTCTTATCTTTGTGTTAGATTTATTTATAAATCACATTTAAACACTGCTTGTACCAATTAAATTAAATAAAAAGTAAAACACGTTCTCTATCACCGTCATTAATCAGAAAACAAACAAACAGCTTAATCTACCAGAGAGACTGACGTTACGTTTTCTCTCTTGGAAACAGAACAATGTGTTAAATTGTAGAGACTCACCTGCAAGACATGAGTTGGGAGTGAAACATGTTGTATCAGCTGCAGCTCCCATAGATATCATATAATCACTAGATACATCATTGATCGATATCGCCTATTGGAGCTGACCAGCTGTAGAGCCGCCATCTTGGAACGGTCGACCGCTCCACTCAGTGTAACCTGTTTGACAGGAGCAATGAAGTATTTGCGCGTTTAATCAGTCATAGCTAAACACTAAACTCATTCTCACCATTTTTTCCTCTGTAAATCTTAGGAGTACAGCGATTAAAGCTGAACACATGGTTCAGTGTATTTAAATATTCTTGGTGAGGTTAACATTAACACTAATAAAATATTCTTATGACACGTTTGCAAAACTCACAGTCACTGATACATTTTTA
>NW_023631469.1:0-282 GCF_014905685.2 Nematolebias whitei | reverse complement strand
ATATATATATATGTATATATATATATGTATATATATGTATATATGTAAATATATATGTATGTTTATATAAGTATATATGTAAATATATATGTATATATATATATATGTAAATATATGTGTATATATATATATATGAATATGTAAATATGTATATGTATATGTATATATATATGTATATGTATATATATATGTATATATGTAAATATATATGTAAATATATATGTATATATATATATATATATATATATATGAATATGTAAATATGTATATGTATATGTATAT
>NW_023631468.1:0-1520 GCF_014905685.2 Nematolebias whitei | reverse complement strand
GTCTACGCCGCCTGCCGCGGCCTCCAAGTCGACTACGCCGCCTGCCGTGGCCTCCAAGTCGACTACGCCGCCTGCCGCGGCCTCCAAGTCGTCTACGCCGCCTGCCGCGGCCTCCAAGTCGTCCACGCCGCCTGCCGCATCCTCCAAGGTCCTACGTGTTGGACGGCCTCCCGGCCGCCCCCCTGAACGTGGGTCCCGTGATGGATGGCCTCCCGGCTGCCCCCCTGAACGTGGGTCCCGTGATGGACGGCCTCCCGGCCGCCCCCCTGAACGTGGGTCCCGTGATGGACGGTCTCCCGGCCGTCCTCCTGAACGATGACTCCAGGGACGGTCTCTCGACCGTTCAAATCTTTTGTGTTTTTCCTGTTTGTGTCTTGCCTTAGTTCTTTCAGGTCCTTGTGTTCTTCCTTGTGTTTCCTCTGGCCCTCCACTCTTGCAGTGCCGCCCTCCACCCACCCAAATCCTTCGGGAGGGGGGTTTTTTGGGGACGCTTGGAGGCGTCCTTGAGGGGGGGGTACTGTAAGGATGGTACCATTTGCTGTTTCTGTTTGTGTCTGTGTTCCCCACTCTGCTTTTTGTGCTCTTGTAGTTCTGCTCTTTGTGTGGTTTCTGTTCCTGTGTATCTGGTCCTGTTTTCCACTCACTCCTCAGTCTGCCTCTCCACTCCTCAGTCTTTATCATTCACACCTGTCCCTCATCAGCCACCTGCCCAGGTGCTCTCATTACTCACTCTCCCTCTGTCTTATAAAAAGCCTTTCTCTCCTTCACTCCTCGTCCGGTCATTGTTCTGTATTCACAGACATCTCAGTCCTCCTCTGTCCTGTCTGTTTTTGTCCACCTGATGATCTGCTCTGCCTGTGTACTCTGATGTCCTGTTCAGCCTTGTTTTGATCCTGTTTTGCCAGAGTAAGTTTTGCTGCACCGACAGCCTTTTGTTTTGTTGTTTAAATAAATTATTTTTATTTAAACTCCTGCCTCGCTCGCCTCCCTGCAAATGGGTTCCAACTGTGAGGATTGTGACAGAATGACCGGAACAAACTGAACCCAGCGGGAGGATGATTACTCTGTTCGAGTTTTTGGCCCGTGAGGCAGAGAAGACTGCCCAGAAAGACAGAGAAAGGGAGGAGAGGAGGAATCCATTTTGGGGGACCCGCCTGGCCATTAAACCTGGGTCCTCACAGCCTCTCCGTCCCTCTCCGCCTCACCGCGCCGCTGCACCCCGCTGCCCACCTCCTCCTCGCTCTCCACCTGGTGGGGCCAAGCAATCATCGGAGAGAGGGGGGCAAACTGCTGGTCCTCCCCGAACCCAGCGCAAGAAGGGGAGAGCTTCGTGAAGGGAGGGGTTCATGGCTCCTCCACCACCTGCTACAGCCCAGACTCCTCCACCACCTGCTGCAGCTCTGGATCCATCACCTGCTGCTGCAGCCCCGTCTCTGGTCTCTGGTTCTCCAGCTGCAGCTCTGGATCCATCACCTGCTGCTGCAGCCCCGTCTCTGGTCTCTGGTTCTCCAGCTGCAGCT
>NW_023631467.1:0-1520 GCF_014905685.2 Nematolebias whitei | reverse complement strand
TGACCTTTAATTATTATACTCATTAAACCTTATCAAACTTTGAGGTGCGTCTATTGTATTTTCAGTACGTGTTCCTGACTCCTTCACAGGGAAATGAGAAAACGAATTTGGGCGGACGAGAACAACACATCAAACTGAACGTTATTGCTTGCACTAGCGTGGTCCAAAAACACCATTTAATGACGGATTTCAAACTGAAACGTGGCAAAGTTTCAGCGATTAGGCTTCAAAGAAACGGAGCAGCGGATCAGAATGCAACTTTAAAGCGTCTTTCAACTTTAAAAAGCAGATTGAAATTCCCTAAGAAGACGAGCTTCATTTCCGGGTCACGTGACCATACCATACCAATTTATTTATATAGCACTTAAAACAGCAACAAGGCCAACCAAAGTGCTGTACAAAAGAACCAAACATGCACAACAGACAGGAAAACATAAAATAGAAATACATATACAAATAGCAGCAGAAGCTAACTAAAATGGTCAACAGAGTAGAGAACAGACCGGACCAAAACAAATCACACCGTGTTAAAGGCAAGCGAATAGAAGTGGGTCTTCAAGCGAGACTTAAAGACTGAGAGTGTGGGAGCCTGCCGGACACTCAGTGGCAACTCATTCCACAGTCGTGGACCTGCAACAGAGAAAGCCCTGTCACCTCTGAGCTTACAACGGGTTTCTGGGACTGAGAGAAGCATCTGATCTGCTGACCTCAGAGAGCGCGGTGGGACATATGGCTGCAGAAGATCAGTGAGATAGGATGGGGCGGAACTGTTCAGTGACTGAATCTACCAATGACAGAGCAGCAACGGGGGTGGGTTCTTATATCGCTGACTCAGAGGAAGTGACGCAGCCACATCACTCACTTCTCAGCGAATCAAAGCGTTCCACAGCAGCTGATTTCATCCAATCACGGATCGTTTTTCCAGCTAGCGTGTAGCATTAGCCTGAACAAGTCCGTCAACTTTTCGTCTTTTAAACTGTCAAAATGCACTATTTTCTGTTAAAAATGTAACGAATCAGCTCCCAGCTGCACGGAGGCGGCGCTCCGGTCTCAAAACGTCTTTCCAACCATTTAAAACAACTCGTTCGAATTTTTCAGAACTGAGCCGGACCAGAGTCACGTCTGGACCACAGTTTAAACAGAATAACGTTTCCACAGCTCAGCAAATTTGTCACACACCACAGACGTACAATTTCAGCTTTCCTAAAGACTCATTGACTCACAATTTCAGCTTTCAAAACACCACTAACTGCAAGCATTGCTGTATTTTCTCCAAGCATCGCATCTGCAAAAACGCTGCTTTCACACAGCTACTCTGCACTTTTTTCATGGCAACATGTAAAATCAATTGTTACATGAATACACAGTCCATTTATGTCCCCATACGGGCCACCAGAATGTAGATGAACATATGCATGATATATATTCATAACTTAAACGGATTCTTTCATTTTTCTGGACTGTATAATAACATGCATTGAATTTAATAAAAAATGTAACGTGAGACGTTAATTATCTTT
>NW_023631466.1:0-1520 GCF_014905685.2 Nematolebias whitei | reverse complement strand
TCCAACAGATTTCTGTGCAGCCTTCACCACTCTCTGCAAAGCTTTTCTTTCTGCAGCTGTGCAGCCTCCATGCCACACATTGATGCTCGAGCACAGGATGCTCTCCACTGCACACCTGTAGAAGGAGGTGAGGACTGAGCTTCCCAGACCAGCTCACCTCAGCCGTCTGAGGAAGTAGAGTCTCTGATGATCTTTCTTGATCAGGCTGGTGGTGTTGTTGCTCCAGCTGAGGTTGTCATTCATGTGTACACCCAAGTACTTGTAGCTGGAGACCACTTCCACCGCAGATCCTCTTATGTTCAGGGGGGGTGTAGGTGTTTTTGTTCCTTCTGAAGTCCACAATCATCTCCTTTGTCTTCTTCACATTGATGTGAAGGTTATTCTCTCTGCACCAGCTCTCCAGGTGTTCCACCTCTTGCCTGTAGCTGGACTCATCATTGTTTGTGATGCATCCCACCACCGCTGTATCATCTGCAAACTTTACAACGTGACAGCCCTAATGGGTAGCTGCACAATCATATGTGAGCAGAGTAAACAGAAGGGGGCTCAACACACATCCCTGAGGAGAGCCAGTGCTGAGGGTTATGGTGGAGGAGGAGAGGTTGTGGATCCTCACTAACTGTGGTCTGTTTGTTAAAAAGTCTAGTACCCAGTTGCAGATGGAGGGGCTTAGTCCTAGTGTGGATAGTTTGTCCATCAGGGTTTGGGGGATCATGGTGTTGAAGGCGGATGTGAAGTCCACAAAGAGCATAATCTATAATGTTCTATAATAATCTATAATCAATCATGTTCTTTATTGTCATTCACATCACATGTGGTATTCTTGGGGTCCACTGTCCAGGAAAATGGGAAGTGTGGTAAAGAGGTGAAAAAGAGAGTCCAGGCAGGATGGAGTGAATGGAGAGAAGTTTCAGGAGTCATTTGTGACAAAGGGGTACAAAAGAGGATTAGGGCCACTGAAAAAAAAAAAAAAGAATAGGGCTAGTGAAAAAAAAATAATTCTGACTTTAATCTCAGAATTCTGACTTTATTCTCAGATTCTGATTTTAGAGATTAAAGAGGATTAGGGCCACTGAAAAAAAAAGAATATGGCTACTGAAAAAAAATAATTCTGACTTTAATCTTAGATTTCTGACTTTAATCTCAGATTCTGACTTTAGAGATTAAAGAGGATTAGGGCAACTGAAAAAAAAAGAATAGGGATACTGAAAAAAAAGAATTCTGACTTTAATCTCAGAATTCCGACTTTAAAGTCAGAATTCTGAGATTAAAGTCAGAATTCTGAGATTAAAGTCAGAATTCTTTTTTTTCAGTAGCCTTATTCCCTCTTCCGTATTTTGTGCACTTTGTTTAAGGGAAAAAAAAATTCAGCCATCACATGGTATGGGAGAAATTGTTTTACTATCCTATTTTTTCAGAAAAAAACTTTTATTATAATGAAGTATTTTTTATTTACTTATAAACTTTGCCTACTTCTAGCCTGGGTTTTAACTAATAAATGATCCAAAGGAAAAATCACA
>NW_023631465.1:0-1520 GCF_014905685.2 Nematolebias whitei | reverse complement strand
CTGTGGAGTGGTCTGGATGGCTGAAACTGGCCACAGACCAGGCACCCTTTTATGTAGTCTTTGACATCCTTCTTCATTCCAGGCCAATAAGCAATCTGTTTTAATGCTTTCAGCGTGGCATTGTCACCCTTGTGTCCTGCGGACGGAAGGTCATGTGCATGAACTAACATCACCCCCCTGTGGTCATGGGGGACCACGAACACGGGTGAGGACGTCCGTCCATGAGCAAAAGTTAGGATGCCCTTAAGTAGTTTTAATTGTTTGCGCAGCTGAAAGAGGACTTTAAGGTCCGGATTGGAATCCAGTTCGCCTTTCGATGGAGTGTATTTGTTTGGGTCAGTCAGATACAGTATCATCGAGTTAATTGCAGGATCCAACTTCTGAAGTTGGATGATGTCTGGGTCAGTCAGTATTGGGCGTACAGAAACTGTGTTATCAGCAGGTTTAGCTGCAGCTTGTGCACATGTGACCGCCATTACCTCAGCCGTAGGTTGTGTTGACTGAGTGTTGAGTAGCCAGGAGGGGTCAAAGGACCACGTGGGCCCGTCAACGGCTCCTCCCTTGGCTAGGGAGTCTGCAAGGTCATTGTAGTGCTTGTCATCGCCTGGGACTCTGGAATGTCCTGGAACTTTCTTCCAGAAGATCTGTAGATCATGTGATGTCACCAAGTGATCACATGTCATGAAAAGCTCTTTGTGTTTGACCACCTTTTTGTTGCTTGTGAGAAAACCGTTCTGTTTCCACAGAGCAAGATGACACAAGAAACTAAGTCGAGCATAGTTAGAGTCAGTGCAGATGACTAGCGTCTGGATGGAGCGTTCCGCTGCCATCTGTAGGCCTACTAGGATTCCTGCTATCTCAGCATACTGAGAAGACTGAGAGCCTAATTTATAGCCAAATGTGACCTGTTCTTGGCCTTGGAGGAGGACTCCTCCAACACCTGCTTTGCAGATTTTCTCGTGGTGGAATGAGCATCCATCCACGTACAATGTTGCCATATCTTTACAGATATTGCTATCAAAGAAGTGGTGATTTGGGTCCTCAGCTACTGAGGGTTTACTCACAACCGGCTGTTGGGTGGCTGGTACATCATGTGTACATTCTTGGCAGATTGCCAAATCAGTGCCCAAGTGTGACTTCTTATTTTGACGGTAGCGGATGTCTAGGTTAAAACTTTGAAGTGCCATAAGCCATGTGGCTACACGTGAGTTCGTCACCACACCATCTCTGATGCGTTGGCTGTTTAGAAACGTTACAGGCTGGTGTTGTGTTTCAACAATAATCCTCTGTCCACCAATATAGCAGGAGAAATGTTTCACTGCCCACACAGTGGTCAATAGAGCCTTCTCACAGTCTGAATACCTTAGTTCAGGGCCTGCCATTGTTTTGCTGGCGTAGGCCACAACACGCTTGTCTTTGTCGTGTATTTGGTACAGACCTGCACTTATGCAGTGAGTTGAGAAGCCCACTTCCAAGTAAAACTCTTTGTTGTAGTCTGGGTAGACTAGACATGGGGCTAA
>NW_023631464.1:0-1520 GCF_014905685.2 Nematolebias whitei | reverse complement strand
CTCTAAAAAGAAGCAGGAACCACTGAAACACATGAACATTAAGGACATTGTTACTTCAACACACACACACACACACACACAATTTTCCCCTCACAATCACCATATTATGTCTGCATATACATTAATACCAACATAATAGTACAAAAGAACAATTTTAATGGCCGAAAAACTAAATTTCAAGTTATTCTGTTCTGAACAAAGGACCACCTGTGACAAATTACTTTTTTTAATAATCACCCTTTTGAATTTAACGAAGGGCAGCATGGTGGTGCAACTGGTAGAGCTGCTGCCTCTCGCTGAGAGGCAGCAGCTCAGCCCCATCCCCATTTGAAACTGTTCTTTTGACCTGGAAATTATTTATTGTTATGTAAGAAAACTGCTTGGAATAAAAAAATGACAAAGTTTAAAAATAAAACAAGATTAGTACTGTAATGTGTAACATAATTTTCTTCTTGTTAGAATTAATATCAATTACAAAATTGGTACCAAAAAAGAACCGTCCAGGAACTGACACCGAAGTGAAGGTACCGACACTGGTACAGATTTTTTTTAGAAAGGTACCCAGCCCTACGGCACAGTCCTGAAGGAGTGCTTAAATGCTGTTGCTGAGACATTTGATGGAAAACAAAAAGACGAGACGTGTGGAAAAAAATCAAACAAATCCCGATGTCAGCTTCAACAGCAAAAAGAAAATCAGAAATATTAGCAGATGATGAGCTGACACAGCTGCAGCTGTTCAGAGTCATTGATGATTACAGATGTTACTGATGATGCTCAGCTACATGAGAATGGCTCTGATTCCATTCTAACCAAGATTTAATTTATTGGCAGGACAATCCCATGTCCATTTCTCTCATTAAGAAAAGTAAAATGAAGAATAAACAAAAGAGAAAAGGTGTTAAATGCTCTGTTTTCATTTTTTTCCTAAAAGAGACATATTTATTTATCGTTTTCTGAAGTGTTTTACTTGAAAACATAGTTTTTCATAGGTTGGTGCCTCTTTAAGCAAAAAAAAAAAAAAGAAAAATCTTTACTTGTACTGTTTCCACTTATTTACTAAAAGAGCCACTTTTTAAATTATTTTCTGTTTTCTAAAGATGTTAACTTTATTACTTTAAGTGTAAGCCTTCAATTCTTTAGGCTTGGACCTCTTCAACTTAAGAGAAAAGGTCTTATTAGGCTCTGTTTGCACATTTAACATGTATTTTATTCTGAGCTTTCTGTTTTAATCTCAAATAAAGGCCCTAAATTTATTTCAATTCAATTCAGTTTATTTATATAGCGCCAATTCACAATAGAAGTCGTCTCAGGGCACTATTTGTCTGGGACTACTTTGAAATATGGTAAAAGAGCTAGTTGTTTACTATAGTGCAGTTTGATAACAGTGAAAATGTGAATACGGGGAGGCAAGACCATAAAAGACAAACGTTGGACTTTCGTTCGGACCTTTCACTAGGAAGAAATTTTATTAACTGGACCTCAGTGAGTTTTAATTGAATACCCCCAGTGTAGAGGATTGT
>NW_023631463.1:0-1521 GCF_014905685.2 Nematolebias whitei | reverse complement strand
CACATCTTCTTCACATGCAGGTCCTGGGTACAACCCCAAATGTAGCCAACCAGTACCAATGTTTTCCAGAGGTCAGTCAAGACCTATTGTTTGTTCCAGAAAGCAGTGTTGACGAGCAGTTCCTTTTCCTTGTTCTCTGGCCATACTGCCAGGAAAGTTGTACAACCTTATCTTTCTCAAGACTGTCCTGGCTTTTGTACACAGCTAGTCCAAGTCTTCTACACAACACAATTGTGAGATAGCAAAATTGTTGATGTTATGGGTTTAAGTTGTAGAACAATCTTTGAAATTGTACAAGAGGTACATCGCACAAAGTGAAACGCGACAGTACGCAGCTGGCATACCTTTTTCCTTAGGAAACAGACAACTGGACGATTGTCTAAAATTGAGGAAACTGTGATCACGACTTTCAGAGACATGAGAAGTCACATTAAGTAAACAGATGGCAATTGTTGTAAGGTTCCATGGTGTAGCGGGCATCACGTTTGCTTCACACGCAGAAGGACCTGGGTTCAAGTCCCAGTGGAACCAAAACTTGTCAAAACAATTATATTGTTTCAATAAAACATTTAGATTTTACCAGCAGTTCCTTTTCATTGAACCTCATACCATACTACCAAGAAAGTTGTACACCTGTTCCTGCTTAAATTTGACTTGTTTATTAAAAAAAACATTACTCAAATCTTTCTACAAAACATAATAAAATTGTGAGTTCCTAATTTGTTGATGCTGCGGATTTTGGTTTTTGAAAAATCCTTGAACCTGTTTGAGAGATAGTATACAACAAATAAAAATCAACAGTACACAACAGGCAAATAGCTTCTTTTGGATACATAAGTAGATGAGATTAAATCAGGAAATAGTGACCACTGCAAAACATTTCCGCACATGA
This sequence comes from Nematolebias whitei, assembly GCF_014905685.2. NCBI lineage: Eukaryota > Metazoa > Chordata > Actinopteri > Cyprinodontiformes > Rivulidae > Nematolebias > Nematolebias whitei. The sequence continues at coordinate 629 of NW_023631463.1, read as the reverse complement.
AAAACCACGTTGACATGAACTGCTATTGATTTTTGCATGGTTCCATGGTGTAGCGGGTATCACGTCTGCTTTACACGCAGAAGGTCCTGGGTTCAATCCCCAGTGGAACCATGACTCATTGTAAGTTCCTTACACACAATTCTGCATCATGCTTTCCAGTTGATGCCACTTACATTGTACAAATTACATTTCACTTATGCAACCTAACACTCGCTGTTCATGTTACTAGGTTATGTACATTTGCAAAATTCTGTGAAGTTCCATAACTTCTTTAAAGATTTTATTCAAGGTTTACTTGAAGTAAATGTTTCAACATAGGTTGACTTAAAATAGTTCTACAGTAATTTTCAAACCCTGACTTTCACTTGTATTGACATTAGAAGCTTCATTATGCTGAAAGGAATTCCAAACTAACTTGCTTTGAAAGCTCCATTGTAAGCATGAAAATGAAGATAACCAATGAAGTATCTTTGGACTTCCGAATATGGGTCCATTACCAAAGTCAAAAAGAAGACAGGAACAAGGTAAGTTTGATAATTTATCTCTGATTGACCTTTATTGATTCCAAAGTGCAGCAGTCACCACATCTTCTTCACATGCAGGTCCTGGGTACAACCCCAAATGTAGCC
>NW_023631462.1:0-1521 GCF_014905685.2 Nematolebias whitei | reverse complement strand
AACGAGTCCAGTGAGAAACCTCGCTCTTAGCAGGAGCGGCACGCGTCTCACCACAGCGGTGTCAAACACGCGCTCCCATGGTGCCGACAACCTTCACCCAAATGGCGCGGCGTTGATGAAGGCGTGCACATCACTCCCCAGCGCTCGCTGGCTCGCATCAGCATAAATGTGAGACCGCAAAACGAGTCCAGTGAGAAACCTCGCTCTCAGCAGGAGCGGCACGCGTCTCTCTGAAGCAAACGCATGCTCCCGCGGCGCCTGCAGCCTTGACTCAAACGGTGCAGCGTTGATGAAGGCATGCACACCGCTTCCCACCGCTCACCAGCTCGCATCAGCATAAATGTGAGACCGTAGAACGAGTCCAGTGAGACACCTCGCTCACAGCAGGAGCAGCACGCGTCTTACCGCAGCGGTGTCAAACGTGCGCTTCCATGGCACCAACAGCTTTCACCCAAACAGCGCCGTGTGGATGAGGGTGCACACACCTCTCTTCAACACATGCCAGTCCACATCGACATGAATGTGAACACGCAGCCTGAGCACGGCACAGAGGCACGCTCAGAGCCCTTTTCAAGGAAGCCTTGCCTTGGGTCTTGCAGAACACTCTTCCACGACGCATGACGGCGGTCGGGGCGGTAGACTGGCTGACGTCTATAAGAACATGACGCACCACCTAAACGCACGCCCACTCCATGAACGTCGCACAGAGTGGCTGTATACATGCTCGCCAGACAGATGGATGGCCAAGCTGATAAGCAGGGGTTACACGCTACAATCCGCAGCTCGACCCCCTCCATTCGGAAGAGTTTTAGAGACGGTCTATCATCACCAGACCATGTCTCATCCCTAAATGCAGAAGTCCAGGAATTAAAGAGGTCATTTTCAAAGTTCCCGACAGAGAGGAAAACACAGTTTTTTTACTCACGTTACTTCCTGGTTCCAAAACAGACCGGAGGAACAAGACCGATTTTGGACCTGTCAGTTTTCAACAAGGCGATCGTGGACAGACCGTTTCACATGTTGACAACCAGACAACTGTTGGACAACATCCAGAGAAACGACTGGTTTAGTTCCAACGATCTGAAAGATGCCTACTTCCACATACCAATCATCCCTGGCGCCTCGTATGTTCTCAAAGTGTGTGGAGACAGCCCTGCAACCTTTACACAGAGCAGGGATGAGACTTTTGTTTTACCTAGATGACCTGTTGCTGCTGTCGCGCTCCAGACAGGAAGCAGCGGAGCAGACTCAGGTGTTGACGTCACACCTGCTAAATCTGGGCTTCGCCATAAATTGGACAAAAAAAAAGCTTGATTCTCCCGGCTCAGACAATTGTTTATTTGGAGTGGAGCTAAACTCGACCACCATGAGGGCTCGATTATCACAGATGCGAATCGACACTAAGAGTCCAGCTCCTCCACGAAAGACCAGGCAGAGTGGTAACAGCCATTTCCGTCATTAAGCTGTTAGGAATGATATCAGCTCACACAGTGGTCCCGCTGGGCTTACTCCACATGCAAC
>NW_023631461.1:0-1521 GCF_014905685.2 Nematolebias whitei | reverse complement strand
AAGTCATTTTCAACTGATTCAACAGATTGTGGGTTGACCTCACTCCACGCAGTGAGAATCCCAACCCCACCCAACGCACCGCCAACATTTGTCAGACAATACAAGATCCCTCTGGCGGCACACCAGCCTGTCCAGGAGATCATTGATGACCTTTTGGTCAAAGGTATAATCAGACAATGTAATAGCACCTACTCTGCGCCTCTATGGCCAGTTTTAAAACCAAATGGTAAGTGGAGACTTACCATAGACTACAGGAAGCTAAATAAACAAGTACCTTTATCCAGGTGGCCGATGACTCAGCTCCATCAGGAACTGCCAAAGGTCACCGATGGTAAGTACTTCTCGACCCTCGACGTCGCCTCTGGTTTTTGGACCATCCCTGTGCGCGCCGAGGATCAACACAAACTAGCTTTCACTTTTGGCAGCCGACAGTACACCTTTACCAGGTGTCCCTTTGGCTACGCTAACTCACCTGCAGAGTTCAACATCTTTTTGAACAAAGCATGTCCAGACGCCCACGAGCGTGGGACACTAATCTACGTGGACGACATCCTTTTGAGGCAGCCAACACTGAACTCTCATTTGGCTGAGATCGACCACGTCCTAAATCAGCTAACAACTGCTGGTGCTAAAATCTCACTGTCAAAGTGCCAGTGGTGCAGAACCAAAGTGGACTACGTTGGCCTCTTAGTAGGTCCAGACGGAGTACAACCACAATTGACTCGCACCCAGGGCCTAGACAACCTCAAAGTGCCAACCAATCTCAAAGAACTACAGAGTTTCTTGGGAGTGTGTAACTACTCTCGCCAGTTCATAGAGCATTATGCGGATCTCGCAAAACCACTAACTGAACTCTTAAAGAAAGACGTTCCTTTTGTCTGGACTGATACACAACAGCAGGCAATGAACGCTCTCAAAGACAGGCTCAAGCTAGCCCCATGTCTAGTCTACCCAGACTACAACAAAGAGTTCTACTTGGAAGTGGGCTTCTCAACTTACTGCATGAGTGCAGGTCTGTACCAAATACACGACAAAGACAGGCGTGTTGTGGCCTACGCCAGCAAAACAATGGCAGGCCCTGAATTACGGTATTCAGACTGTGAGAAGGCTCTATTGACCACTGTGTGGGCAGTGAAACATTTCTCCTGCTATATTGGTGGACAGAGGATTATTGTTGAGACACAACACCAGCCAGTAACGTTTCTGAACAGCCAACGCATCAGAGATGGTGTGGTGACAAACTCACGCGTTGCAACATGGCTTATGGCACTTCAAAGTTTTAACCTAGACATCCGCTACGGTCAAAATAAGAAGTCGCACTTGGGCACTGATTTGGCAATCTGCCAAGAATGTACACAGGATGTACCAGCCACCCAACAGCCGGTTGTGAGCAAACCCTCAGCTGCTGAGGACCCAAATCACCACTTCTTTGATAGCAATATCTGCAAAGATATGGCAACAATGTACGTGGATGGATGCTCATTCCACCACGAGACAATCTGCAAAGCAGGTGTTGGAGGA
>NW_023631460.1:0-1521 GCF_014905685.2 Nematolebias whitei | reverse complement strand
GAATCTTAAGACAGCACAGGCTAAAATGAAGTCTTTATTTGACAAAAAGGCGACTATGAGAGTTTTTGAGCCTGGTGAAAAGGTTTTAGCGTTACTTCCGGTTCCTGGCTCCAGCTTACAAGCGCGCTACAGTGGCCCTTATACAATCAGGAGGAAGGTCGGAGATCGAGATTATCTGATCTCTACTCCTGATCGGAGGCGACAATCACGCCTATGTCATATTAATATGCTGAAGCCTTATATCGAGCATGCACCCTCTGTGAATAAAGCTGTCAGCTGTGTTTTCAGTGAGCGAGCTGATGCAGTCGATGGGACAGGTGCGGACATACGGGAGGAGCTGTCCAGTGCTGAACCTGAAGGTGACGTTGTCTTCAAGGAGCGAGCTGACGCAGTCGATGGGACAGGTGCGGACGCACGGGAGGAGCTGTCCAGTTCTGAACCTGAAGAGGCTGTCTTTTCCCCAGCTGTCACGGACTGGAAATTTCCGAATTCAGAGGTGTTGAAAGACTTACCTCTCTTATTGTCTCACATTTATGTTTCTGAGCAGGCTGATGTCATTAATTTGATACAGTCTTATAGGTCACTGTTTGCAGACATTCCCACTCAGACTCGTGCGCTCAGCCATGATATTGATGTTAGTGATTCCAAGCCTATTAAACAACGTCTGAAGCGTTGGTCATGGCTTTGGAACACTTTGAAGTGTATGTAAGCGGTTCTAACAGATCTGTGGTTGTTTTTACAGACCACAACCCGTTAGTTTTTCTGGATCGCATGCGTAATAAAAACCGCCGTTTAATGAACTGGTCTCTACGGCTTCAATCATTTAACATTGCTGTCAAACATGTTCGTGGTAAGGACAACGTAGTGGCCGACGCACTCTCACGACTTTAGTCCTAGGTTTCTTTTTCTCTGAATGGGTTGAGTTTTTTTTCTGAGCTGTTAAATCACTCCACATTCAGAGTCTTTGGGTGGGGGTGTTATGTGCTTCAGGCACATTATAATTATTTTTTTTTCTATCTTTTTCTGATTGCTTTGTTTATAGACTTTAAACGAATGATCTTTTGTTAATATATTTTGGAGATGGGATAATTCTAATCTTTGATAATCAGTAGTGATTACGTTAATTGATGGCGCTGCTGGTCCACCTATAAATAGGCTGGGTTTCGACATGTTAGAGAGCCCGTTTTTTTTCCCACTCGCTTCCGCTTGCTCTGCCACCGCCGGTGTGCGTCTTGACGCAGTGCGCACGTCTCCAGTTGCTGCAGGCCGCAGCTGACGTCTCCAGACTGTCATGAGGTAGTTCTGCTAGGACTTATTCGTTTGCTCGTTTGCTCGTTGCGATTTTGGCCTGGTGGGATCGGTCGTCCTGTTTTCGATCTTTCTTTTACATTTAGAGTTTTTTGCTCTAGTCCGGTACTAAGTAGGGGCTTCGACGGCCCTGTATAGGGTTGGCCCCCTGCTGTACCGTTTTGTTCTGTTTAATCGACTCACCAGGTCCAACTTTCATTTAATACTTTGGGG
>NW_023631459.1:0-1521 GCF_014905685.2 Nematolebias whitei | reverse complement strand
GATTCCTCATTTTTCTGAACTGAATAAAACGTGCATTGAATTTAATGAAATGCAAACGTGAGACGTCATTTATCTTTGACCCATCAAAATGAATGCGGTCATTTATTTACAGAATCAAAGTTTAACATCAAACATTTACATTAATTTGGCAAATTATGAAAATAACAACATAAGCGATCAATCAGGAAAAATCATACGGCCATGATTTTTCCGTTGCGTCACCACAGACCTTTATGAAAACTGTACAATTATGATCTTTTACCCACACGGATGTGGATGAGCACTTTACACAGACATTTCTAAAATATCTGGAAGAATATCTACTTGATAGAAGAGTTTAAAGATGGGAAAGAAGTTTAGAGGGAGTAAAAGATGGGGTTTGAGGGAGTGTTGACAGAACGGCACTCTCCGGGCTTTCTTCAGCTTTTCCTTACAGTACACTTAGGTGGTGAAATCGACTCTTTTACCTGGAGATGTCTCAGGCGAGATTCCGTTTAACGCACCCTTCAGCGTCTCCGTAGGATGCTGTTACTCGTCCGGAGTAGCGGCGAGATTCTGTTTTCCCACAGCTCACCTCAGTGGAAAATGTTATAATCCCATGAAACTCAGAAGAGCTCTGTTGTCATGTCAGGATCTTCCCGGCTCCCAGAACTGGGCTTCTCCGCACAGAACTGAACAGAACTGAACTCAACCGAACCGAGTAGAACCCTCACAGAACCCTCACAGAACTGAACAGAACTCTCACAGAAACCGAGTAGACCAGGAAGTACCGACATTTTAAAGAGCTGTTTTCCCGGTTCATCTGGGAGTATTCCCATTGGCCAGAACCGACCAGACGGGGTGTGTTTTGTGACGTAAAAGGTTAGAAGGTAGCAAGAATTGTTATGGAACAGATCAGAAATATTCTCACAGACAGAGAGAGTTTTGTTTTGGCGAGTTTAAGAAACAGGTGCCAAAACCCCCTGTTGACGTCTGAGAGGATATAAACATGACAGTTGTTCCAACGCATGTCTGCTTCACTCCTGACCCTGGAAACGTACACTTGCTCATTCAAAGGCAGAAATCAGAAAATGCATAAAAATCTGTAACAGACCTCAACATGAATTCTAACTTTGCATGAGAATTAAAGATCATTACACAGTTAATAAAATTGATTAGTTCACTGCAACATCTAAAATGGTTTGAACTAAGACACTTTGATTATCAACATCTGTAAAATAGTAATGATAATAAAAAGAGAGTGTTCTTTCACTTGATTATCAAGAAAGAGAGTCTCAGGATGGGTGAACCTGTATCTCTGGATTCAAATCAATGAAATGACAGTTTCTGTCCCACAAGGTTCTTAAGGTCAAGGGTTTTGACCTTAGGCTTAGTCGTGACACCAGATTAAGTTCACTACAGTCCCCCCTTTGGAAATCATCACCTGTCAGAATGTAGATGAACAGATGCTCAGATATCTTCATCAATTAACACAGATTCCTCATTTTTCTGAACTGAATAAAACGTGCATTGAATTTAATG
>NW_023631458.1:0-1521 GCF_014905685.2 Nematolebias whitei | reverse complement strand
TTGATCAGGTGTTGGGTTTACTGGCCTTGTAGTTGCTCAAGTTTTGGGTTTACTAGCATTGTCGTTGATCAATTGTTGGGTTTACTGGCATTATTGTAGATGAAGTGTTGGGTTCAGTGGGATTTTCGTTTATCAGGTGATGGGGTTACTGGCCTTGACATTGATCAGGTGTTGGTTTTACTGGAGTTGTCGTCGATCAGGTGTTGGGTTTACTGGCCTTGTCTTTGACCAGATGTTGGCTTTACTGGCCTTGTTGTTGTTCAGGTGTTGGGTGTACTGGCCTTGGCTTGCAGTTGATCAGGTGTTGGGTTTAATGGCCATGCCATTGATCAGGTGTTGGGTTTACTGGCCTTGTTGTTTATCGGGAATTGGGCTTACTGGCCTTGTCGATGATCAGGTGTTGGGTTTACTGGCCTTGACATTGATCAGGTGTTGGGTTTGATGGTCTTCTTGTCAATCAGATGTTTGGTTTACAGGCCTTGTCGTTGATCAGGTGTTGGGTTTAATGGCCTTGTCGTTGATCAGGTGTTGGTATTGCTGGCCTTGTCATTGATGGGGTGTTGGGTTTACTGGCCATGTCGTTGATCGGGAACTGGGTTTACTGGTTGTGTCCTTGATCAGGTATTGGGTTTACTGGCCTTGATGTCGACACACGATCAACTTCAAGGCCAGTAAACCCAACACCTCATCAAGGAGAAGGACAGTAAACCCAACACCTGATCAATGACTAGGCCTGTAAACCCAACACCTGATCATCGACAAGGCCAGTAAACCCAACACCTGATTGATGGGAAGGCCAGTAAACACAATTCCCGATCAATGTCGAGGCCAACAAACCCAATTCTCGATCAACTACGAGGCCAGTAAACCCAACACCCGATCATCAACAAGGCCTTTAAACCCAACACCTGATCAAGGACAAGGCCAGTAAAGCCAACAACTGGTCTACGACAAGGCCAGTAAACCCAACACCTGATCGATAACAAAACCAGTAAACCCAACACCTGATTGACGTGAAGGCCTTTAAACCCAACACCCAATCAACATCAAGGCCAGTAAACCCAACACCTGATCAAGGACACGGCCAGTAAACTCAGTTCCAGATCAACGACATGGCTAGTAAACCCAACACCCGATCAATGACAAGGATAGTAAACCATCGCCTGATCAATGTCAAGGCCAGTAAACCCAACACCTGATCAACGACAAGGACAGTAAACCTGACACCTGATCAAGGACAAGGCCAGTAAAGCCAACACCTAGTCTATGACAAGGCTAGTAAACCCAACACCTGATCAATGAAAAGGCCAGTAAACCCAACACCAGATAAACGACAAGGATAGTAAACCCAATACCTGATCAATGACAAGGCCAATAAACCCAACACCTGATAAATGACAAGGCCAGAAAAACCTACACCTGATCAACAACAAGGCCAGTAAACCCGACACCTGATCAAGGACTAGGACAGTAAACCCGATCAATGACAAGGGCAATAAAACATCACCTGATCAATGACAA
>NW_023631457.1:0-1521 GCF_014905685.2 Nematolebias whitei | reverse complement strand
AATTTAAACAGAAAAATCTCTTTTTCCTCATAAATTTACTCTTATTTAGTGATTTTGCAATTAAACGTGTATTATCCTTCAAGCAAAATGAGTAAACTATTCAACTTTGTGAAAATCTGTAACTGTTTCTATTTTAAAAAGTTAATGTTTATTTTTGTACCTTAGTTTTAAGGGATTACCAGTGAAATAAAACTGTTTTGGTGAATGCTCGTTTGCATAAATACCTTATAACTTTTAAAATGCAAGGTAACAGTAATTTTCAGCTTTAAGGAACGTTTATTGACTCGAAAATGCTTTTAGAAAGATTAAAACGTTTAATTTCACTGTTTAGACCTAAAAGCGAGTGAAACCTGTCTTCTCAAGGTTGTCCAGAAGATGTCAGCCTTACCTTACTAATCTTAACTCAGACACTGTTTGTGTTATCCACTAGGGGAGCTATAACTTCCTGTGGCGTTCGGTTGACATCCTGTTGTTAGCCGCTTAGCTTGAAGTTAGCTTCGGCTAAACTCGGTTAAAATCAACATTTCTGAACGGATTTTTTACACAAACGTGGCAAAATTTCAACAAACACGACTTCTTAGCCTGAACATGAGTTTTTGGAACAATATAGCAGCTTCATTTAGTGATTTTAAGCGTAGTTAAGGCCCCGGTCGTTAGCTTAAAATTAGCATCGCTATTGTTGTTTAAAAACATCGTTTTTTGACGAATTTTAAACTCTAACGTAGCAAAATTTCAGCAAATAGCTTCGAAGCATTTAACCAGTGTGTCAACAATCACTTTAGAGGCGTTTTTCAGCTTTAAAAAGCAGATTTTATTTCCCTATGAAAACGAATTTCATTTCCGGGTGACGTGATTGACACGTCAATCAGCCAATGACAGAGCAGCGCAGGGTGAGAGGAAGTGACGTAGCCACGCCAGTCAGCCTTCTCAACCAATCAGAGCGCTCCACAACAGCGAATTTCAACCAATCACGAAGCGTTTTCTCCAACTAGCAAGTTAGATTAGCGTGAAATAGTTCGTCACTTTTTCGTCTTTTAAACCATCAAAATGCACTTTTTCTGTTAAAAATTGTAACGAATCAACTCCTAACTGTGTTCTGAGATGGCACTCAGCTTTTAAAACGTTTATCCATCTATTCAAAATACTCGTTCGAACTGAACAGAACCGAACCCACAGCCGGGTCTTAGCAGAACCTCGTACTTTTAAACAGAATAACGTCTTCCACAGCTCATCAGCTCTTAGTTACACGTAACAGACGTACAAATTCATCTTTCATAAAGACTCAATGACACAATTTCAGCTTTTAAAACATTACTAGCCCAACGCTTAGAACATGCAGCGTTTGCTTGAAAGGCGCAGCTCCAACTGCGTTCAATCACAGCTGATAAACTGTTACTTTTTCAACATGCCAACATTTAAAAAATCAATCTTACACGTATCAACAGTCATTTATGAGACGTGCGAGCCACCAGTTTGTAGTGAGTCACGTGGGTACGTGTCACTAGTTGTAGTATGACAATA
>NW_023631456.1:0-1521 GCF_014905685.2 Nematolebias whitei | reverse complement strand
CATTGTTCACTCCTTCCTTTATAATCTGTTATGCACTTAATGCCCCTCCACATGCTCCGAGGGTCTTGTGAGATGAATTGACCCTCGATCCTCTTTGCATATGTGGCCTTGGCCCTCTTAATACCAGCAACCAGCTCTTTTCTTGTCCTACTCAGCTCCTCTGAGTTTCCAGACCTGAATGCAGTGTTCTTGGCTTCCAGCAGGGTACGCACCTCTGCATTCAGCCAAGGTTTTCTGTTTGGGTAGCTTTTAACATTTCTGATAGTGGAGACTGTGTCAGTACATGTACTAATGTAACCCAGAACTGAGGATGTGTATTGGTCAAGATCAAGCGAACCTCCATTTTCAGCAGCTTCTCTGAAAACCTGCCAGTCTGTTCGATCAAAACAATCTCTCAGTATGGGGCCACTGTCCTGGATCCAGCATTTAACTTTCTTTTGTACCGGTCTGGAGCGTCTCAGCGGGGGCATGTAAGCAGGAGCCAGGAAGATTGAGATGTGGTCTGACAGGCCTAGGTGGGGGCGGGGTTCGGCTTTGTATGCATCTTTTACGTTCATGTAAACACGGTCCAGCGTGTGGTCTCCACGTGTCGGAATTATCACATGCTGATTAAAGCTTGGGAGACAGTCCTTTAGATTCACGTGGTTAAAGTTTCCGGCTACCACGTAAAGAGCCTCGGGGTGTTTGTTCTGCAGCGAGCTGATGATATCATGAAGCTCCTGCAGTGATTCATTAGCATTAGCGTCCGGAGGAATGTAGACGACAGAAATGAAAGTCACCGTGAACTCTCGGGGTAGATAATGTGGCCGACATTTCACTGTTATTTGCTCCAAAGCCTTCGAGCATGAGCTATTTACAACAGTACAGTTCGTGGACCAACTTTTACTCACGTAAATGCATACTCCGCCTCCCCGTGATTTCCCCGTTAGCTCGCTGCAGCGGTCCGCTCGAAAAAAAAGTCTGTCATCCAGCTGGAAGACTGTGTCCGGCGTTTCGCTTGTAATCCATGTTTCCGTGAGGCAAAGCACCGCACACTTCTTCATCTCTTCTGAGGCGCCCGCTCTCAGACGAAGTAAATCCATCTTGTTGTCCAACGAGCGGACATTCGACAGAAAGAGAGACGGCATGGGGAGTTTACCGGCTTTAGCATTAGCTCGTAGCCTCACCATAACCCCCGCATGGCATCCTCTCCTCTTAAGCCGGGAGCAGCGCTTCCTCTTCTGCCCGCTGGAACGCCTCTGCTGCAGCTTCCAGGTAGCTGACTTTAAGATCTGCATTCTGCCGAGCGTAGTTTTGAGTTTGTTGCTGATTTCTGCTATATTTCGTGGCAAATCCGCTCCTATTCTCATCAGTTCGGTTCGGCCATAGTTCACACGCATAAATCGCGCGGAGTCAGGCACAGAGTCAATATCAAAACTTCTAAAAACTTGGATGGTACCGAGAGCCTGTGAAGCTGCAACTGCTCTGAGCGCGGCCATCTTGGCATATATATATATATATATATATATATATATATATATA
>NW_023631455.1:0-1521 GCF_014905685.2 Nematolebias whitei | reverse complement strand
TTGGACGATTGAAAACATCACTTCAGACAAAAAGGCATGCTTGAAAACATCCCTTCAGACACATTGCCAATCATCCGTTATCATACATTTGCAAACTTGAAAATATCCCTTTGGATATAGTGGGAAGCTTGAAAACATCCCTTTGGACATAGTGGCTATCTTGAAAACATACTTTCAGATGCATTGTTAAGCTTGAATACATCACTTCAGACATGGTGGGAAACTTGAAAACATCCCTTCAGTCACATTGACAAACTTGAAAACATCCCATAAAGTTACGGTGGCAAGCTTGTAAACATCCATTTATACAATTTTGGAGGCTTGAAAACATCCCTTTGGAAATTGTGGCAAGCTTGAAAACATCACTTAAAATTTTGTGGCAAGCTTGGAAACATCTCTTCAGACATATATGCAAGCTTGAAAACATCCCTTCAGACACATTTGGAAGCTTGAAAACATCAATTAAGACATAAAGGCAAGTTTGAAAACATCACTTCAGACATATTGACAAGCTTGAAAACATTCATTCAAACACATTGGCAAGTTTGAAAATATCCATTCAGACATAGTGCAAAGATTGAAAACATCCGATCAGACATAGTGGCAAGTTTGAAAACATCCCTTCAGACACATTTGGACGATTGAAAACATCACTTCAGACAAAAAGGCATGCTTGAAAACATCCCTTTAGACACATTGCCAATCATCCGTTATCATACATTTGCGTACTTGAAAACATCCCTTTGGATAAAGTGGCAAGCTTGGAAACTTCACTTCAGACACATTGGCAAGCTTGAAAACATCCCTTCAGACACATTTGAACGCTTTAAAACATCACTTCAGACAAAAACGCAAGCTTGAAAACATCCCTTTAGACACATTGCCAATCATCCGTTATAATACATTTGCGAACTTGAAAACATCACTTCAGACATAGTGGCAACTTTGAAATCATCCCTTCAGACACATTGGCAAGCTTGAAAACATCCCACAAAGTCACATTGGCAAGCTTGTAAACATCCATTTAGATACTTTTGGAAGCTTGAAAACATCCCTTTGGACATTGTGGCAAGCTTGAAAACATTATTTCAGATACATTGGCAAGCTAGAAGACATCGCTTCAAACACAGTGGCAATCTTAAAAACTACACTTCAGACATAGTGGAAAGCTTGAAAACATTACTTCAGTCATTTTGGCAAGCATGAACACATCCCATCAGACACATTGGCAAGAATCCTTTCAGACACATTTGTAAGCTTCAAAAAATCCTTTTGGACATAGTGACAAGCTAGAAAACATAATTTCAGACATAGTGGCTAACTTAAAAACATCCCTTCAGACACATTGGCAAGATTGTAAACATCCATTTAGATACTTTTGGAAGCTTGAAAACATCCCTTTGGACATTGTGGCAAGCTTGAAAACATAGCTTAAAACATAGTGGCATTCTTGTAAACATCTCTTCAGACATATTTGCAAGCTTGAAAACATCCCTTCAGACTCATTGGTAAGCATCCCTT
>NW_023631454.1:0-1521 GCF_014905685.2 Nematolebias whitei | reverse complement strand
TTCTGGGTAAAACAATTGCAAGCTTCAGATATTTTACAGGTAAATATATGTATTCAAATGTCATTGAGTTTTCACACTATTTTAAGCTTTGGGTTTACACAAAAGTACTGTTATAAGTCAACTTATTCAAATGTGGGCACCTGTCCAGGTTTTACCCCAATTCATGAATATTTAAGTAAATGCTTCTATGCAGTGTTACTTTTTATGTGCTTATTTCTTAACAGATACTAGATTACCAAGCATCTCAGTGTCTTTCACTCTAAAGCACTGAATTTTTATAAACCTGCAATTTTTCTTCTTAGTCTCACAGAAATCATCAGTTTAAAACATTTTTTAAACCGTTTACTTCCAGAAATTCGCTATTTTAAACAGTTACTCATCAACCCAGGTGGGTGAAAAGAGAAAAGAAAATTGATGATGAGGAATAATCAGTCTTATTCAGAAAAACTGTCATACTCCTGTTTTCCTGCCAATATCTGCTATTTAAAAATTTAAATAGGAGATGTAATTGTTTAGGTGGTAAATAAAATCAGAAAAGTCTCTTTTTCCTGATATATTTACTCTTATTTAGTGATTTAGCAATTAAACGTGCATTATCTTTTAGCAAATGAGTAAACTTTATCAACTCTGTGAATATCTGTAACTGTATCTTTTCTAAAAAGTTTCTAATTTTTCATTTTGTCCCTCCTGTTTGAGGAATTCAGTGAATGAAAAATGTCCTAGTAAATGCCTTTCTGCATAAATACCTTAATTACTTTTTAAATGCAAGATAACAGTGATTATTCAGCTTTGAGGAACGTTTATTAACTCAAAAATGCCTTACAGAAAGAAAATACGTTTAATTTCCCTCAAAAATAACCTAAAACATAGTGAAACTGTGATCTCAAGTTCCTACAGGAGGGGGCAGTGTTTAGCTTTATACCAGCAGGAGCCTATGACGACTTCCTGTGACGTTCTGTTGACATCCTGTTGTTAGCCGCTTAGCTTAAAGTTAGCTTCGGCTAAACTCGGTTAAAATCAACATTTCTGAACGGTTTTAAAGCGTAAACGTGGCGTTGTTTCAACAAGCACGACTTCTTTGCATGAAAATGAGTTTTAGGGGCATGTGGCAAGTTACATTTAGTGATTTTAAGCACAGCGAAGGCTTCGGTTGCAACCGAGCTCATTTCCGACATGGAGGAAGTGACGTGACACGTCACTCATCCGGTCGTTAGCTGTTAGCTTAAAATTAGCATCGCTAGCGTTGTTCAAAAACATCATTTAATGACGGATTTTAAACTGTAACGTGGCAAAATTTCAGCGATTATGCTTCGAAGACACGGAGCATCGTATCAGAATCAACTTTAAAGCGTTTTTCAACTTTTAAAAAGCAGATTTTAAGCACAGAGAAGGTTCGGTGCAACCGCACTTATTTCCGGGTCACGTGACTGAATCTACCAATGACAGAGCAGCATGGGGTCAGAGGAAGTGACGTAGGCACGTCACTCACTCCTCAGCGACTCACAGCGTTCCAACTCAGCC
>NW_023631453.1:1372-1522 GCF_014905685.2 Nematolebias whitei | reverse complement strand
GTCAAGGTCAAAGTTCATCACCGAAGCCTTTTTAAATTAAATTCACAGTTCCGACATTAATTCATCCATTCAAGGTCAAAGTTCATCACCGAAGCATTTTTTTATTAAATTCACAATTCCGACATTAATTCATCCATTCAAGGTCAAAGT
>NW_023631453.1:0-1272 GCF_014905685.2 Nematolebias whitei | reverse complement strand
GTCAAGGTCAAAGTTCATCACCGAAGCCTTTTTAAATTAAATTCACAATTCCAACATTAATTCATCTATTCAAGGTCAAAGTTCATCACCGAAGCGTTTTTAAATTAAATTCACAATTCCGACATTAATTCATTCATTCAAGGTCAAAGTTCATCACCGAAGCATTTTTAAATTAATTCACAGTTCCGACATTAATTCACCCATTCAAGGTCAAAGTTCATCACCGAAGCATTTTTAAATTAAATTCACAGTTCCAACATTAATTCATCCATTCAAGGTCATAGTTAATCACCGAAGTGTTTTTAAATTAAATTCACAGTTCCAACATTACTTCATCCATTCAAGGTCATAGTTAATCACCGAAGCGTTTTTAAATTAAATTCACAGTTCCAACATTAATTCATCTATTCAAGGTCATAGTTAATCACAGAAGCGTTTTTAAATTAAATTCACTGTTCCAACATTAATTCATCCATTCAAGGTCATAGTTAATCACCGAAGCCTTTTTAAATTAAATTCACAGTTCCGACATTAATTCATCCATTCAAGGTCAAAGTTCATCACCGAAGCGTTTTTAAATTAAATTCACTGTTCCGACATTAATTCATCTATTCAAGGTCAAAGTTCATCACCAAAGCGTTTTTAAATTAATTCAAAGTTCCGACAATAATTCATCTATTCAAGGTCAAAGTTAATCACCGAAGCGTATTTAAATTAAATTCACTGTTCCAACATTAATTCATCCATTCAAGGTCAACGTTTATCACCGAAGCGTTTTAAATTAATTCACAGTTCCAACAATAATTCATCCATTCAAGGTCAAAGTTAATCACCGAAGTGTTTTTAAATTAAATTCACAGTTCCGACATTAATTCATCCATTCAAGGTCAAAGTTCATCACCGAAGCCTTTTTAAATTAAATTCACAGTTCCAACAATAATTCATATATTCAAGGTCATAGTTCAGCACCGAAACGTTTTTAAATTAAATTCACTGTTCCAACATTAATTCATCCATTCAAGGTCAAAGTTCATCTCCGAAGCGTTTTTAAATTAAATTCACAGTTCCGACAATAATTCATCCATTCAAGGTCAAAGTACATCACCGAAGCCTTTTTAAATTAAATTCACAGTTCCAACATTAATTTATCCATTCAAGGTCATAGTTAATCACCGAAGCGTTTTTAAATTAAATTCACAGTTCCAACATTAATTCGTCTTTTCAAGGTCATAGTTAATCACCGAAGCGTTTTTAAATTAAATTCACTGTTCC
>NW_023631451.1:956-1523 GCF_014905685.2 Nematolebias whitei | reverse complement strand
TGTGAAACTTGTCTGTTATTATTTTCATATTTTGCCAAATTAATGTAAATGTTTGATGTTAAACTTTGATTCTGAAAATAAATGACCGCATTCATTTTGATGGGTCAAAGATAATAATGTCTCTCGTTACATTTCTGTTAAATTCAATGCACGACATTTACACAGTCAGAAAGATGAGGAACTCGTGAAAAAGTATGAATATATATATCCCTATATGACATACTACATTGGTGGCCCGTAACGTGCTCATAAATGACTGTAAATTCGTATAAAGATTGATTTTTTACATGTTGGCATAAAGAAAGGTAACAGTTTAACGGTGTGCTGAAATGCAGCTCAAGCTGCGCCGCTTTGAAGTCAAAACGCTGCATGTTTTAAGCGTGTTGGACTGTGATGCTTAGGAGCTCACAGAAAGCTGAAATAGTGTCATTGAGTCTTTGTGAAAGCTGAAAT
This sequence comes from Nematolebias whitei, assembly GCF_014905685.2. NCBI lineage: Eukaryota > Metazoa > Chordata > Actinopteri > Cyprinodontiformes > Rivulidae > Nematolebias > Nematolebias whitei. The sequence continues at coordinate 1,070 of NW_023631451.1, read as the reverse complement.
TGTACGTCTGTTATGTGTAGCTAAGCTTATGAGCTGTGGGAAACGTTATTCTGTTTAAACTGTGGTCCAACCGGACCTCCGTCCGTTTGGACCACAGTTTAAACAGAATAACGT
>NW_023631451.1:0-856 GCF_014905685.2 Nematolebias whitei | reverse complement strand
TCAGAATCAAAGTTTAACATCAAACATTGATTCTGAAAATAAATGACCGCATTCATTTGATGGGTCAAAGATAATAACGTCTCTCGTTCGCATTTCTGTTAAATTCAACGCACGACATTTACACAGTCAGAAAGATGAGGAACTCGTGAAAAGTATGAATATATATCCAGCATATGACATACTACAGTTTGGTGGCCCGTTACGTGCTCATAAATGACTGTATATTCGTGAGGAGATTGAATTTTACGTGTTGGCATGAAAAGTAACAGTTTATCAGCTGTGATTAAACGCAGCTCAAGCTGCTGCACCGCCTGAAGTCAAAACGCGGCATGTTTTTAAGCGTGTTGGTCTGTGAAGCTCAGGAAGCTCACAGGAAGCTGAAATAGTGTCATATGTCTTTGTGAAAGCTGAAATTGTACGTCTGTTATGTGTAGCTAAGCTTATGAGCTGTGGGAAACGTTATTCTGTTTAAACTGTGGTCCAAACGGACGGAGGTCCGGTTGTGGTCCGGCTCGGTTCTGGAAAAAGTTCGAACGAGTTGTTTTAAACGGTTTAAAAGACGTTGTGCCACGGAGCGCTGACTCCGTGCAGCTCAGAGTTGATTCGTTACATTTTTTAACAGAAAAAGTGCATTTTGACAGTTTAAAAGACGAAAAAGTGACGAAATTATTTTATGCTAACCTAGCATGCTAGTTGCTTTAACGTTTCGTGATTGGTTGAATATTGCTGTTGTGGAGCGCTCTGATTCGCTGAGAAGTGACTGACGTGGCTACGTCATTGCCTCTCAACCCTGCGCTGCTCTGTCATTTGTGATTTCAGTCACGTGACCCGGAAATGAAAATTCGTTTTCATAGGG
>NW_023631450.1:884-1523 GCF_014905685.2 Nematolebias whitei | reverse complement strand
ACCTAACCATCTGAATCAACGACGTAACTCTAAACACCTGCAAAAGATTCCTGAGGCTTTTAAAAACTCCCAGCCTTGTTCATTACTCAAAACCGCAATCATGGGTAAGACTGCCGACCTGACTGCTGTCCAGAAGGCCATCATTGACACCCTCAAGCAAGAGGGTAAGACACAGAAAGAAATTGCTGAACGAATAGGCTGTTCCCAGAGTGCTGTATCAAGGCACCTCAGTGGGAAGTCTGTGGGAAGGGAAAAGTGTGGCAGAAAACGCTGCACAACGAGAAGAGGTGACCGGACCCTGAGGAGGATTGTGGAGAAGGGCCGATTCCAGACCTTGGGGGACCTGCGGAAGCAGTGGACTGAGTCTGGAGTAGAAACATCCAGAGCCACCGTGCACAGGCGTGTGCAGGAAATGGGCTACAGGTGCCGCATTCCCCTGGTCAAGCCACTTTTGAACCAGAAACAGCGGCAGAAGCGCCTGACCTGGGCTACAAAGAAGCAGCACTGGACTGTTGTTAAGTGGTCCAAAGTACTTTTTTCGGATGAAAGCAAATTTTGCATGTCATTCGGAAATCAAGGTGCCAGAGTCTGTAGGAAGACTGGAGAGAAGGAAATGCCAAAATGCCAGAAGTCCAGTGT
>NW_023631450.1:0-784 GCF_014905685.2 Nematolebias whitei | reverse complement strand
CAGGTGCCATGTCAGCTGCTGGTGTTGGTCCACTGTGTTTTATCAAGGGCAGGGTCAATGCAGTTAGCTATCAGGAGATTTTGGAGCACTTCATGCTTCCATCTGCTGAAAAGCTTTATGGAGATGAAGATTTCATTTTTCAGCACGACCTGGCACCTGGTCACAGTGCCAAAACCACTGCTAAATGGTTTACTGACCATGGTATTACTGTGCTCAGTTGACCTACCAACTCTCCTGACCTGAACCCCATAGAGAACCTGTGGGATATTGTGAAGAGAAAGTTGAGAGATGCAAGACCCAACACTCTGGATGAGCTTAAGGCCGCTATCAAAGCATCCTGGGCCTCCATAACACCTCAGCAGTGCCACAGGCTGATTGCCTCCATGCCACGCTGAATTGAAGCAGTCATTCATGCAAAAGGATTCCCGACCAAGTATTGAGTGCATAACTGAACATGATTATTTGACGGTTGGCGTTTTTTGTATTAAAAACACTTGTCTTTCATTGGTGGGATGAAATATGTTAATTTTTTGGGACAGGCATTTTGGGTTTTCATGAGCTGTATGCCATAATCATCAGTATTAAAACAATTAAAGACCTGAAATATTTCAGTTGGTGTGCAATGAATCTGAAATATGTGAAAGTTTCATTTTTATCATTACATTATGGAAAATAATGACCTTTATCACAATATGCTAATTTTTTTAGAAGGACCAGTAGAAGGAGATGTATGAAGACAGCAGACCAAGAAGTGATTTAAAGATGAAAATGTACCAGTGAGAGA
>NW_023631449.1:0-1523 GCF_014905685.2 Nematolebias whitei | reverse complement strand
GTGTCTGAGGGGATGTTTTCAAGCTTGTCAATATGTCTGAAGTGATGCTTTCAAACTTGCCTTTTTGTCTTAAGTGATGCTTTCAAGCTTCCAAATGTGTCTGAAGGGATGTTTTCAATCTTGCCTTTTTGTCTGAAGTAATGTTTTCAAGCTTCCAAATGTGTCTGAAAGTATGTTTTCATGCTTGCCACTATGTCTGAAGTGATGTTTTTAAGCTTCCAAATGTGTCTGAAGAGATGTTTCCAAGCTTGCCACAATATTTTAAGTGATGTTTTCAAGCTTGCCACAATTTCCAAAGGGATGTTTTCAAGCCTCCAAAATTGTCTAAATGCATGTTTACAAGCTTGCCAACGTAACTTTATGGGATGTTTTCAAGCTTGTCAATGTGACTGAAGGGATGTTTTCAAGTTTCCCACCATGTCTGAAGTGATTTATTCAAGCTTAACAATGCGTCTGAAAGGATATTTTCAAGCTTTCCACTATGTCCAAAGGGATGTTTTCAAGCTTGCAAATGTGTTTGAAGGGATGTTTTCAAGTTTGCTACTATGTCTGAAAGTATGTTTTCAAGCTTGCCACTATATCCAAAGAGATGTTTTCAAGTTCGCAAATGTATGATAACGGATGATTGGCAATGTGAGGAACAGGAACTGTTATTTCATTGATTTGAGTCCAGAAATACAAATTAAGCTCATCCAGAGACTTTCTAAGTGTGTCCTACTCTAATCAATTGAAAGAACACTCTCTTTTTATTATCATTACTATTTTACAATATCTTGATAATCAAAGAGTGTTTAGTTCAAACCATTTTAAATGTTGAAGTGAACTACTCACTTTAAATCAACTGTGAAACAGTATTAATGATTTTTAATCCTCATTCAAAGTAGAAATCAAGTTAGATGTCTGTTACAAAGTAATTATGCATTTTTGATTTTCTGTCTGAAATGAGCAAGTTGTGATGTAGGTCAAAAGTCAGAGAACTGTCAGAAACATGTTTATCGGAACCAAATGTCATGTTTAACTCTCTCAGACAGATAGAAGGAGACTGGCTCCTAAATGTCTCTGTTTCTTCAAAAAATCTTTCTGTCTGTTCGTAAAACATCTCACTGTTTTTCTGACTTGTAGTAACCTCTTACGTCACTAAAACCACACCCCTGTTGGTTCTTTCAACCAATCAGGATTTCCCAAAACGGGACCGGAAGTGAACTTTTTAAAAAGTCAACACTTCCTAGTTCCAAGGAAGAACAAAGTTCCAAGCAGAACAACGTTCCAGAACAACGTTCCAGAGCAGAACAAGAGTTCCAGGGAGAACCTCGAACTAGAAGTTCCTGAACGAGAGAAGTTCAGAGGAACAGAAGTTCAGAGCAGTTTCTAATGGAGTGACAAGAGTCCGTCGATACCACGACGTCTCGCTGTGGCTCTACCCGACGAACGCTCTGAACAACGAGGAAGTTTGTTCTGTGATGATCTCACGACTCATGAGGTCACAGCTGTTCTTACGGAGACGCTGAAAAGAGTTGAAAGAA
>NW_023631448.1:0-1523 GCF_014905685.2 Nematolebias whitei | reverse complement strand
CAAAAATAAGCTTACTTGTCGTTGTTGTTCCAGGAGCATGAGAACAGGAGACAGGATCCAAATCCAACAATCTACAGTGGGATCAGGTGAGTATATTTACAAGTGTATTTACAGCAATCACCAAGGGAGCCGGGGTGGAGGTGAGGAGAAACCAGGAACCAGGTGAGGCACACATGAGTGAAGGTGGAGGAGGAGAAAACGCTGCTGTCATGCATGGAGACCGATAAGGAGCTTGAAGTCAGCCAGCCAGTAGTCACAGGAACATGGAGCTTGGTAGAACTTTGCTCTGGCACTGATCTGGAGTGAAGCTCCAGCTTAAATAGCTCCTCCACCTGGTCCAGGTAATGAGCAGCAGCTGTGGAGAGATAATTAGGAGAACACAAACAACAGAGAAGGGAGGGGTAGAGGAGCCAACCTCTACAACAACAGTACTGTTGAGTGAACCCAGAGCTAAAATAGTGTGTGAAACTCACTGCTCACTTAAATACAAATATTTACCTGTTAAAAACTCTAAAGTTGGCAAACTGTGTCACCAGATAAGTGCTGAACAGTGAATAACCATGGCAGATGCGACAGAAAAGAATATTGATCCTTGTGAGATGAAAGACTGGTTGGAGAAAGCGTTAACGCTGCTCATAGAATCCTTAAATCCATATGGTAAACAGGTGGACTGTATGAACTCAAAAGAGTTATTGGACGAGCTGAAGGAAGTTGCGGAAAGTGTCACTTCCACAGCCAGAACAACGTCCAGCTATGACCAGCTGGCTAAATTGGCGCTCTTGTTGAAAGCAACATTCTATGCTGTGGTGAACAGAGCTGACGACCTTGAAATAAGGTTAAACAGCGAAACAGAGGAGTACCTCAAACTCATGGCACAGTCTAAATTTGATCAGGAGACCCGTGCGAATGAGTTACAACGTGAGAGGGAGCTCTCACAAGCTCAGCTGTTATTACAAGCTCACTCATATGAGGAGAAGATGAGGGAAAGAGAGGTTAAGTACCAAACATTGTGTTTAAACAACGATGTGCTACAACAACAGTTGCAGCTCACATCAAAAGCTCTGAACGAATGCAGATTGGAAAAGGAGGTGTTAGTCCAACAAGGCGTGTGGTTACAATGTGAATGTCATACATCACAGGAACGCTTACAAGCCTGTGAGGCGAAACTAGCCGCTGCAACAAATGAGATTTCTGACGTGGGGCGAGGTTGTCTGGAACTCAAAGACAAACAAGGTCAGAGTCCAGGTCACCCACCACCACCTCAGGAGGATTTTGTTGCACCTCCTGCTCTTAATCCCATTCTGTCACCCCCACATGTGTCTAGCGACACACCTCCACGTGCCATTATGGTTCCTTCGATACCGATAATACAGCCTTTGCTCCCAATTTCGGATTTGCACAAAATTGCAAAATATGTCAACCGCTTTGAGTGTAGATGAACATATGCATGATATATTCATAAATTAAACGAGTTCTTTCATTTTTCTGGACTGTATATAACGTGCATTGAATTTAATAAAATG
>NW_023631447.1:0-1524 GCF_014905685.2 Nematolebias whitei | reverse complement strand
ATCAGATCTGTGAATTGATCTGAAGTATCCTATCTGTAACTTGATCAGAGGTATACAAACTGTATCTTGATCTTAAGTATCAGATATATAACTTGATCAGAATCATCAGATCTATAACTTGATCAGAAGTATCACATCTGTAATTTGATCAGAAGTATCTGATCTGTAACTTGATTAGAAGTATCCGTTCTGTAACTTGATCAGAAGAATCTAATCTGTAACTTGATCAGAAATATCAGATCTGTAAGTCGATCAGAAGTAGATCTGTAACTTGACCAGAAGTATCCGATCTGTAACTTGATCAATAGTATCCGATCTCTAACTCGATCAGAAGTATCATGTCTGTAATTTGATCAGAAGTATCATATATGTAACTCGATCAGAAATATCAGATCTGTAACTTTAATCATAAGTATCAGGTCTGTAACTTGATCAGAAGTATCAGATCTGTAAATTGATCAGAAGTATCCGACCTATAATTCAGTCTGAAGTATTACATCTGTAATTCGATCAGAAGTATCAGATCTATACCTTGGTCAGAAGTATCCGATCTGTAACTTGATCAGAAGTATCTGATCTGTAACTTGATCAGAAGTATCCGTTCTGTAACTTGATCAGAAGAATCCAATCTGTAACTTGATCAGAAGTATCCGATCTGTAATTTGATCAGAAATATCGATATGTAACTTGATCCGAAGTATCAGATCTTTAACTTGATCAGAAGTATACAAACTGTATCTTGATCTTAAGTATCAGATCTATAACTTGATCAGAATCATCAGATCTATAACTTGATCAGAAGTATCACATCTGTAACTTGATCAAAAGTATCCGATCTGTAATTTGAACAGAAATATCGATCTATAACTTGATCAGAAGTATCAGATTTTAACTTGATCAGAAGTATACAAACTGTATCTTGATCTTAAGTATCAGATCTATAACTTGATCAGAAGTATCAGATCTGTAACTTGATCAAAAGTATCAAATTTGTAACTTGACCAGAAGTATCCGATCTGTAACTTGATCAGAAGAATCCGATCTGTAACTTGATCAGTAGTGTCCGATCTCTAACTCGATCAGAAGTATCATGTCTGTAATTTGATCGGAAGTATCATATCTGTAACTCGATCAGAAATATCAGATCTGTAACTTTAATCATAAGTATCAGATCTGTAACTTGATCTGAAGTATCCGACCTATAATTCAGTCTGAAGTATTACATCTGTAATTCGATCAGAAGTATCCGTTCTGTAATTGATCAGAAGAATCCAATCTGTAACTTGATCAGAAGTATCCGATCAGTAACTTGATAAGAAGTATCAGATCTGTAACTTGATCAGAAGTATCAGATCTATAACTTGGTCAGAAGTATCCGATCTGTATTTTTATAACAAGTATCTGATCTATAACTTGATTAGAAGTATCAGATCTAAAACTTAATGAGAAACAACACATCTGTACCTCGAACAGAACTATCAGATCTGTGAATTGATCTGAAGTATCCTATCTGTAACTTGATCA
>NW_023631446.1:0-1524 GCF_014905685.2 Nematolebias whitei | reverse complement strand
ATAGTGTAGATGAACAGATGCTCGGATATATTCATCATTTAACACGGATTCCTCATTTTTCTGGACTGAATAAAACGTGCATTGAATTTAATGAAATGCAAACGTGAGACATCATTTATGTTTGACCCATCAAAATGAATGCGGTCATTTATTTACAGAATCAAAGTTTAACATCAAACATTTACATTAATTTGGCAAATTATGAAAATAACAACATAAGCAATCAATCAGGAAAAATCATACGGCCATGATTTTTCCGTTGCTTCACCACAGACATTTATGAAACTGTACAATTATGATCTTTTACCCACACGGATGTGGATGAGCATTTTACACAGACATTTCTAAATATCTGGAAGTATATCTACTTGATAGAAAGTTTAAAGATGGGAAAGAAGTTTAGAGAAGAGTAAAAGATGGGGTTTGAGGGAGTGTGTTAACAGAACGGCACTCTCTGGGCTTTCTTCAGCTTTTCTTACGGTACACTTCGGTGGTGGAATCGACTCTTTTACCTGGAGATGTCTCAGGCGAGATTCCGTTTAACGCACCCTTCAGCGTCTCCGTAGGATGCTGTTACTCCTCCGGAGTAGCGGCGAGACTGTCCGACACAAGCTCACCTCAGTGGAAAATGTTATAATCCCATGGAACTCGGAAGAGCTCTGTTGTCATGTCAGGATCATCCCGTCTCTCACAGAACTGGGCTTCTCTCACAGAACTGGTTGGACTGTGTATCCAGCAGAACTCCAACAGCACTCCATCAGAACTGAACAGAACTGTCCCAGAACTGTTCCAGCACCATCCCAGAGCTTCTAACAGAACTGTGTAGTTTACAGATCTCGAGCAGAGCTGTACCAGAACTTCTCCAGAACTGTGTAAACCAGGAAGTACTGACATTTTAAAGAGCTGTTTCCCGGTTCACTTTTGGGAGTATTACCATTGGTCAGAACCGACCAGACGGGGTGTGTTTTGTGACGTAAGAGGTTAGAAGACAGCAAGAATTGTTATGGAAAGATCAGAAATGTTCTCACAGACAGAGAGAGTTTTGTTTTGGCGCGTTTCAGAAACAGGTGCCAAAAGCCTCTATATTTATGTCTGAGAGGATTCTAAAAACATGCCAACAACTTGTTTTGCGTTTGACTCCAACCTTGGACCAACTTACACTTGCTCATTCAAAAGCAGAAATCAGAAAAGGCATAATTACTCTGTAACAGCTTTGACATGAGTTCTAACTTTGCGTGAGAAAAAATCATTACACAGTTAATAAAATTGATTAGTTCACTGCAACATCTAAAATGGTTTGAACTAAGACACTTTGATTATCAACATTTGTAAAATAGTAATGATAATAAAACAGAGAGTGTTCTTTTCACTTGAATCTTCAAGAGAGAAAGTCTCAGGATGGGTGAACCTGTATTTCTGGATTCAAATCAATGAAATGACAGTTCCTATCCCACAAGGTTCTTAAGGTCAAGATTTTTGACCTTAGACTTAGTTTTTGACATGGGCCTAGTCCACTATAATAGT
>NW_023631445.1:0-1524 GCF_014905685.2 Nematolebias whitei | reverse complement strand
TGGATGGATGGATGGATGGATGGATGGGTGGATGGATGGATGGATGGATGGATGGATGGATGGATGGATGGATGGATGGATGGATGGACGGACATTTTATATGGTATAAGCCCATGATAGATTTCATTACCCACACACCAATTTTTCACAGATATGTATGAAATAATGTATACCAGTGTATGTATAATAATACAGTACAATTAATATAGTTAATATAATAATGGTTATATATATATATATATATACAAGCTGAACTTGTAATTTCTGGTCTGTCATTTTCTTCTCACACATTAAATGTTACACATGAACAATTCATCAATGCAAAAGAATAAATAAAATTGTTTCAAGACTTCTCCATATTGTGTGCTTTAGAAATATATTTAATGACAAAACCTAAACCAGCATAAAATGTTGTTTTGTTAAATCCTTGACAGAGCAGGTTTTTCAAAGGAACTGTGAGAAACAGCAGCAATGCCCGTGGTATTTTTGTCAACATTGCATGAGACAATGTTCCAGCTTGAAAGCATTTTTCTTTTTTACTCTGCTTCTTGTTGCTAAAAGCCTCCGTTACTGAGCCATAAAATTATTGTTCTGTAAAAAAAAAAAAAAAGACACTGTTCATTGTAGAATCATCCACTGTCATTAACATAATGTTTCAAGGAGGGACACGTGCTTTAGATTTTGTATCTTCAGAGTGCAGCCACTGCCAGTGATTTCCATATTTTAACCAGGCTATGTGAAATTAAATGTAGATTAATTGCCAAGGTGAACATTTAATTCAATAAAATATAATTTCCCTAATGTTTTATTCAATACCACTTTATAATTAATTAAATCACCAGCAATTTATTATCAAGCAGCAACGTAAGTTGTCAAGACTAAACGGTGTAATGACTGGAAAAGCTGTGCTAAAACTTTAATTTCATTCTTGTCACAGTCTTAGCATGTGGTCTCGTCTGTTTTCATATATTTTTAACTAGAATGAACTAATTTAAATGTACCTGGCCCCAACTTTTCTGAAATTCAAAACTTCCCCTCACTTTTTACTCATTGATTTTGGTCTGCGTTGCCTTAAGGCCTGAAAGCCTGTTGTATAGTGGAGGAAGCTGGAGGAGGAGCCCAGAGCTGTCTTCGCTGAAGCCCTAGGGTTCCTGGCTATAGGTGAAAACAAGAAGAACCAGAGCTGTAGAGGACCACAGGGTATGGCTCTTGCATTCATTAGACAGTCAAAAATTACTTTTCGAAAGGGGGAGAATACTGTGTGCAAGGATTGTTTTGAAACCCAGTTGAACGAGCCCTTGAGATTAGTCTGTTTCATGGTGTGCAAGGTTGAGTCGTTCCTCACCTTGTGCTGCATCCAGCTGCTTGACACTGAAAGCACTGTGCAAAAATGTGATTTTGTGTATACAGAAATTTTTATGCCTGTTTCTTGTTCTGCTGAAACTTGTCTTCCTTGACTCACACTTGAATGCATTAGCACAGAAACAGAGAGGTTGAGGAATGGAAAAAATCCCATTCATGTGC
>NW_023631444.1:0-1524 GCF_014905685.2 Nematolebias whitei | reverse complement strand
GTGAACTCGAAACACATGTTGGACTAACAGCTGAGCTGTCTCCAAGGCCGAGGGAAGCTGGGGTAATGGAACAAAATGAGCCGCTTTAGAAAATCTGTCAATAACAGTGAGAATAGCAGTGTTACCATCAGAGGGAGGCAGCCCAGTAACAAAGTCTAGTGATATATGGGACCATGGGCGACTAGGCGTGGGGAGTGGCTGTAGTTTTCCAGCAGGAGGCTGGTTGCCAGTCTTACTTCTGGCACACGTGGGGCAAGCGGCTACGTAATCTTTTACATCCTCGTTCATGGAGGGCCACCAGAAATGTCTCTTAGTCAGGGCTAACATGCGAGCAACACCTGGGTGACAAGAGATCTTATGAGTGTGGAGCCAGTTGAGTACCTTAGCCTTGATACAGGTGGGTACAAACATAGTGCCGGCAGGGCCTGTCCCAGGGTCAGGTTCGGATTTCTGGGCCTCCAAGATGTCTTTTTCGATAGACCAGGTCAACGAGCCGACCACACAGGATGAGGGAAGAATGTTTGGCTCCTGTTCGGTGTCCTCTGGTGGTGAGAACTGATGGGAGAGGGCGTCAGGCTTCACATTTTTTGAGCCGGGTCTGAAAGTCAACACAAAGTTAAATCTTGTAAAAAATAACGACCATCTAGCTTGTCTAGGGTTTAATCTCCTGGCCTCACGGAGATAAGTGAGGTTCTTATGATCAGTCCAGATGAGGAATGGTATGTCTGTGCCCTCGAGCCAGTGTCGCCATTCTTCCAAGGCCAACTTGACAGCAAGGAGCTCACGGTTTCCAACGTCATAATTCTGTTCAGCGGAGGAGAGGCGTCGAGAGAAAAACGCACAGGGGTGCACTTTGTTGTCAACAGGAGATCTCTGAGACAAAACGGCTCCCACGCCAGTGTCAGAAGCATCGACCTCGAGGATAAACTGAATTTTTGGATCGGGGTGGCAAAGAATAGGAGTAGAGGAGAAAAGTCTTTTTAGCTCACCAAAAGCCGTTTCTGCCTCCTGAGTCCACTTAAAAGTCTGCAGGGTGGAGGTCAATTGGGTGAGAGGAGCAGCGATCCTGCTGTAGTTCTTGATGAACCTACGGTAGAAGTTGGCGAAGCCCAGAAATCGCTGCAGCTGTTTACGTGTCCCGGGCGTTGGCCATTCCACCACTGCCTTAGTTTTCTCAGGGTCTGTGCGGTATTGTCCTCCTTCAAAAATGAAGCCCAAAAAGGAGACAGATTGCACATGAAAATCACATTTTTCGGCCTTAACGTACAGTTGGTTTTCATATAATCGCTGTAGTACAGTCCTGACGTGGTGAACGTGTTGCTCCTCATCTCGTGAGTAGATCAATATATCATCCAAATACACAAATACGAAAACGTTCAAAAAGTCTCTTAAAACGTCATTAACTAACGTCTGAAATATTACAGGGGCATTGGTGAGACCAAATGGCATGACTAGGTACTCAAAGTGTCCCAGTGATGTCTTAAATGCCGTCTTCCACTCATCACCTTCTTTGATTCGGACGAG
>NW_023631443.1:0-1524 GCF_014905685.2 Nematolebias whitei | reverse complement strand
CCTGCAGCCCGTCTTTCCTCCACTTGCGCTCCGCCCTCCTGCATTGCTGCCTAACGGCCTTGATGACGTCACTCAGCCAAGGTTCTGCTCTGAGTTTTGATTTTTTTGGTTTTAACAGGCATAAAATGATCCAGAGTCTTTAAGCAGACAGAGTTGAACTGGGATGTCAGTGGTAGTGAGAAACACCGGGGGCTGAATGATCATTTCAGAGTTATAAACATCTGTGAAACGTGCGGCAGTTAAATGGTCAATGGCCTGGTTACTACGTGCAGGAATGCACGGCTTAGGAGTTAGATGGGGGAGGGTGAACTCAAACCGGACTGGCATGTGGTCTGAAAAAACATTATCACCAATTTCAAGATTACTAACAGTTATTTCCCGAGTTAAAACAAGGTCCAGTGTATGTCCGCGCTCTTGGGTGGGACCGTTTACATGCTGAGTTAGATTAAATGAGTCCAATAAATCTAAAAAGTCCTTAAGTCCTTGCTTCTCAGGACGGCACACGTGCAAATTAAAGTCCCCAATACTGAAAACATAATTATATTTTGGTGTGATTTCAGCCAAGAAGTCAGAAAACTCATTTATGAAATCCTTAGATCGAGGTGGGCGGTAGACGAGTGCAAATAACGTTGGAGGCGAATGGCCGAGTTCAGAGACGCTCAGCTCAAAGCTGGCACTGGAAACTGGGATGGGCAGTTGTTTACAGTCAAAAGTTGATTTGAATATTGTTAATAATCCACCACCGCGTCGGCCTGATGGCCGCGGTGCGTTAAAATACAGACAGTTCGGTGGCAATAATTCTGTCAAGGCGCTGGACTCGCCCGGAGACATCCAAGTCTCTGTGATGCAGAAAAAGTCCAACTCGTGCTCTTGAAAGTAGTCCCTGAGGATAAAAGTTTTGTTAGTAACAGATCTTGCGTTGACCAAACACATCCGGATACTGTCCAAAGTGGAGCTAGTAGCGGTGAAGTTTGTGTGCATTAGTGGCCTCAGGTTTTCAATAACAGCCTCTCCGGGTCAGTCCGAGCTGCGCACCGGCTGACAACTCCCGTTGTTTACCTGGTCTGGGCACGTGGGAAGCTTGCGATGGAAACCATGACCACCAGCTGAAGAGGAAGATGCAGCACGCAGGGCTTTAAGCTTTACCAGCCGTCCAGCACTTTTTCCCTGGCGTCTGAAGCGATGTCTCCGGGCAGGGACGTGAGGAGCGCAACGGAGGTAAACTGGCACGTTTGCCAGCAGGGGGGGAGGCGGGGGGGTCCATAGGTACGCTCGTATTGTTCCAAATAAGCGACATCGGTGACTGAAAAACGAAGATCCAGAAGCTGTTGTCGGTCATACATCAGCAGTGGGGTTATATCACAGATAAAAACGAACAAAACTAAAATAATCCGAACACCATCAGCAGAGGTGGATTGCAAGTCATGTGCACGGGCGCCATCTTACCGGAAGTCACCAGAGCCGTGAGAGAAACCGTTTTTGCAGAATTTGTCTCCATAACTAACCAGTCAGGGAGAGGGGAGG
>NW_023631442.1:0-329 GCF_014905685.2 Nematolebias whitei | reverse complement strand
TATGTATGTATATATATGTATATGTATGTATATATATGTATATGTATATATATGTATGTATATGTAGGTTTATGTATATATATGTATGTATATATGTATATGTATATATATATGTATGTATATATGTATATGTATATATATATATGTATATATGTATATGTGTATGTATATATGTGTATGTATATATATATGTATATATGTATATGTGTATGTATATATGTATATATGTATATGTATATATATATGTATATATGTATATGTGTATGTATATGTATATATATATATGTATATATGTATATGTGTATGTATATATGTATATGTGTATGTAT
>NW_023631441.1:370-1524 GCF_014905685.2 Nematolebias whitei | reverse complement strand
AAGGAGGCCATCTTTGTGAAAAGAAACCGTCCATCATTAAACAGGGGTGGAGGCCTCCGGGTTCAACTGTCCCCCTCTTACAATGCTGTGATTGCTAGTATCACTCAGCCCTCTGTGAACAGTAAACAGCCATCAGGTGCTAATGATCCATTGTTAGGCTGATGGTCCTTCTTGACCATGTGATCAGCTGGTTTTGGTTGTCAGCAGCAAACTGGTTGATCCACTCTGAGACGGTGCTATTTATAAGACTGAGCTGAAAACAGCACCTCAGACTGAGGAAGTCTTTTGGATGAAAGACGAAACGTTTCTACTTTTTTTTTTTTTGAATGTCCAGAGGACCAGATTTAACTTTTTTAGAACTGTGTCATCAGCAGAGAAATGTAAGGATGCATCATGGATGGTCAAACCTACATTACTTATGTAGATTTTAAAGATGGGGCGGTCCTAAGACTGAGCCTTGTGGTACACCATTGTTGACTGTTAAATAACTGGAGGAAGTACCATTATGTTGAACACATTGCCTCTGGTCTGAAAGATAGTTAGAGAACCAACCAATGGTGTGATCTGAGAAACCAATTTTTGAGAGTTTATGACACAAGATGTTCTGATCCACAGAGTCAGAATCTTTAGACAGGTCTCAGAAAAGTGCAGCACAATAATCCTTAGCATCCAGTGCTTCAACAACATCATTAAGAACCTTCAGTGAAGCAGTGGTTGTGCTGTGTTGTTTCCTGAAACCAGATTGATGTGGAGGTAAGATGTTGAATGAGTCCAGGTCATTTTTGATTTGAGAGTTTATCAGTTTTTCTAGAATCTTGGCTAAAATGCAGAGTTTAGAGATTGGTCCATAGTTGTTCAGTGAGGTGGGGTCACCTCCCTTCAGCAAAGGAAGAACAAAGGCTGTTTTCAAGTGTCTGGGATGGAGTTTTGTCTCATGGAGAGATTGAAGATGTGGGTCACAGGGACTGTGATGATATGAGCAGCCAGCCTTAAGAAATAAGGTGGAAGTTCATCTGGACCTGCAGATTTTTTAGAGTCTAGACCTTTTAACAGTTTATTGACCTCACTGAGATCAGAGAAAGAGAAAATGTGTGATTTACTGAAGATTGACTTGTAGGAGGGATTTGATTTGTAGAAGTTTGATTATTAAGTGA
>NW_023631441.1:0-270 GCF_014905685.2 Nematolebias whitei | reverse complement strand
TTAGTAACTGTGTCAAATAAAGAACTAGAAGCAACAAAATGTTTGTTGAAACAGTTCAGGATCTCGTGCTTATTTGACACAGGAACAGAGTTAACGAGAAGTTGTGATGGGAGGTCAGATGATTGGGGGGTGCCAGAGGGAGATTTGATGATTTTCCAGAATCTTTTAGGGTCATTTGGATTTTTGGAGGTCTGAGATAAGAAGTAGTTACGTTTTGCGGCTTTGACAGCAGTTGTGCATTTATTCCTCATCTGTCGAAAACTCAACCAA
>NW_023631440.1:0-1524 GCF_014905685.2 Nematolebias whitei | reverse complement strand
TTTTTAAGTTTGCCAATGTGTCTGAAGTGATGTTTTCAAGCTTGCCACTATGTCCTAAGGGATGTTTTCAAGCTTGTTACTGTGTGTATGAAGTGATGGTTTCAAGCTTGCCAAAATGTCTAAAGTGATGTTTTCAAGCTTGCCACTATGTCCAAAGTGATGTTTTTAACTTTGCCAATGTGTCTGAAGTGATGTTTTCAAGCTTGCCACCATGTCCAAAGTCATGTTTTTAAGCTTGCCAATTTGTCTCAAATGATGTTTTCAAGCTTGCCACTATGTCCTAATGGGTGTTTTTAAGCCTGCAATTGTGTTTGAATGGTGTTTTCAAGCTTGCTAAGGTGACTTTATGTGTTGTTCTTTAAGCTTGTCAATGAGTCTGATGGGATGATTTCAAGCTTTCCACTATGTCCTAAGGAATGTTTTCAAGCTTGTTACTGTGTGTCTGAAGTGACGTTTTCAAGCTTGCCAACGTGTCTGAAGTAATGTTTTCAAGCTTGCCACAATATCCATATTGATGTTTCTCTAATATGTCTAAAGTGATGTTTTCAAGCTTGCCACAATGTCCAAAGTGATGTTTTTAAGCTTGCCAATTTGTCTCAAGTGATGTTTTCAAGCTTGCCACTATGTCCTAATGGAAGTTTTCAAGCTTGCAAATGCATCGGAAGGGGTGCTTGCCACTAATTTAGAAGTGATGTTTTCAATCTTGTCACTATGTCCTAATGGATGTTTTCAAGCCAGCAAAAGTGTTTGAATGGTGTTTTCAATCTTTCTAAGGTGTTATGTGTTGTTTTTTAAGCTTGTCAATGAGTCTGATGGGATGATTTCAAGCCTGCCACTATGGCTTAAGAGATGTTTTCAAGCTTGTTAATGTGTGTCTGAAGTGATGTTTTCAAGCCTGCCAATATGTTTAAAGTGATGTTTTCAAGCTTGCCACTATGTCCAAAGTGATGTTCTTAAGTTTGCCAATGTGTCTGAAGTGATGTTTTCAAGCTTGCCACTATGTCCAAGTTATGTTTTCAAGCTTGTTAATGTGTGTCTGAAGTGATGTTTTCAAGCCTGCCAATATGTTTAAAGTGTTGTTTTCAAGCTTGCCACTATGTCCAAAGTGATGTTCTTAAGTTTGCCAATGTGTCTGAAGGGTTTTTTTCAAGCTTTCCACTATGGCTGAAGAGATGTTTTCAAGCCTGCCACAATGTCCAAAGTGATGTTTTTAAGTTTGCCAATGTGTCTGAAGTGATGTTTTCAAGCTTGCCAAAATATCCAAATTGATGTTTTGAAGCCTGCCACTATGCCCAAAGTTATGTTTTCAAGCTTGTTACTGTGTGTATGAAGTGATGGTTTTAAGCTTGCCACCATGTCCAAAGTCATGTTTTTAAGCTTGCCAATTTGTCTCAAATGATGTTTTCAAGCTTGCCACTATGTCCTAATGGGTGTTTTTAAGCCTGCAATTGTTTTTTAATGGTGTTTTCAAGCTTGCTAAGGTGACTTTATGTGTTGTTCTTTAAGCTTGTCAATGAGTCTGAT
>NW_023631439.1:0-1524 GCF_014905685.2 Nematolebias whitei | reverse complement strand
TGGACACCCAACCTTACCAGAATGTCAGAGCCTATATAGGATGCATGTGGTAAGTTTTGGATAATGAGAAATGGGTGAACCAGTTCTCGTTGATTCCAGTTCAGTTTTAGGTTAATGACTCCTTCTGCGGTCATTACCTGTGAACTATTGGGAACTAATGGAAAGCGGAAAGCTTTTTTAATTAGTTCTAGACCAACGTGTTTGTGGACCAAGGTTTCGTAGAAAGCTCGGTTAATTGCTGATTTATCTGTCCACAGAGACAGTACAGCATCGTTGGTGTGGGACCCTTGGATCTCTACACCCTTAACTACCAGTGGTAGGTAGTGTTTGGTGGACTCTGACTGTTCCAGCTCACAGAGGAGGCTGTCTTGTTGAGTCAGAGTTTGGACCTCTTGGGTTCCTTTGGTTTCACATGATGTCAGAGGAGTACTCACCGGGCTCGTGTCCTCGGCTGAGGAGTCCTTTGTGCCTTCCGCGGTACCTGCTGTTGGGCAGTCTGTGTCACACTCCGGAGGCGTTTCTATTGGCAGTGGTTTGCTCACTGTTGTCCACATTGTTTGATCACCATAATCTATAATCGCGTTGAAACGATTTATAAAATCCTGGCCCACCAAAAATGGGAATGAGTCAACATGGGTCACGTGTACCGGGTGGTACAGTGTCATATTGCCAATCTGCATGTGAACCATTGCTATAGCTGTCAGGGTTGTTTTATTCTCCGAGAGACCCTGCATTTCTATAGCACAATCAGATAGAGGTATTATCCTGTTTTTCTCGGCTGCGGCTGTCCTCAGCTCCTCGAACAGTTTAGCTGACATAATTGTTATGTCTGCCCCACCGTCCAGGAGTGCTTCGTGTGTGAGGACACCTTCGAGTGTTACTGACAGGTACGCCTTTTTGGCGGCCCCCTTTCTGATAAAGTTACACAGAAACCTTTTGGTTTTTTTCTGACGCTTCTTCACGCGTTCAGATTTATCTGTGTAATCTTGGTTTGTCTGAACCGTCAGCACAGCTGTAGCCGTTTCTGCGTGTTCAGCTTGCGATGACTCGTCATCGTTTGTGTGTGTGATTACCTCCCTTTCATCCGATGAGGGGTTGTTTGAGGCAACAACAGCAACGTCTTGGTGTGTTTCACCGACATCTGTAGTGTTGTCATTCGCGCCCAGAGATGTAGTAGTGAGTACCTCACTGCATAGTGCTTTTGGTCGGCTTCCCTTGTCAGTGTGTTTCAAATCTTCTAACATTTCACGCAATTTTTCTGTCTCTTCCGAGCTCAGAGGTGGAGGGCCTTTTTTCTGGGATTTTTGTGATTTTTTCGCCTCTGGACGTTTCGTCCGAGGTGGGGGGCGGCTAGGTACGTCTTTTTGGGGTTCCTCTCGGTTCCCATTTTTTTGCATCCTCCGCTGGTCCCATTTACGATAATCACGTTTGTCCTCTGAAGGAGGAGCCTTTTTGTCCCAGCGTGCACCTTCATGATTATCAGGTTTATACAACGTCGACCCCCAATGTAGCAGACCAAGGAAG
>NW_023631438.1:0-1524 GCF_014905685.2 Nematolebias whitei | reverse complement strand
ACAGAATGGGCTCAGGAATACTTCCAGAAAGCATTGTCAGTGAGCACAATCCACCGTGCCATCCGCCGTTGCCAGCTGAAACTCTACAGTGCAAAGAGGAAGCCATTTCTAAGCAAGCTGCACAAGCTCAGACATTTGCACTGGGCCAGGGGTCATTTACAATGGAGTGTGGCAAAATGGAAGACTGTTCTGTGGTCAGATGAGTCACCATTTGAAGTTCTTTATGGAACACTGGAACGCCATGTCATCCAGACCAGAGAGGACAAGGATAGCCAAAGTTATCAACACTTCGTTCAGAAGCCTGCATCACTGATGGTATGGGGTTGCATGATCGCTTGTGGCATGGGCAGCTTGCATGTCTGGTGTTGTGGTCCGTTCCCACGTCGTGTTCAAGACAGCTGAGACATCGCCCTCGGTATAAAAGATTTATTTGACAAACAGGGGTTACAGGTATTCAGAGACAAACAATTACATTTGTAAAATATATGCATATATTTGGAGCATTAAAAGAACGAACCGTCTCGGTCTGGTCTTCCCCAGAAATGCTCGCTGGGCGTGTGTCATTTCCGGCTTTTATCAAAGCTTGAGAAAGCTAGCTCTTCTGATTGGTTTAGCCCTTCGGTTGCCATGGTTACTGGTCTAGCCCGCCCCCTGAAGGACGTTATACATTCCAGATAAGATATGTAGGCTTGGTTCCTTCGGCTGCGTTCAGACTGTTCACCCTCTAGTTTCAGTTTAGCTTGATTATACCTTATTGATATTTGAGTTAAAATTGTTTCTTTCTAGGAATAATAATAACTATTAATTATTAACTAACTCGTTTATATGTTCTTAATTGATCCCTCTGACTTATACTTGTGTTTTAGTTCAGTTGAAGTCACCCCACTTTACTGTGAAGATTAAACCTGTATTCTCTCATCTAAACTGACCCATCATCAAACAATGGTTAAACGATTAAATGCTAATTGTTATTATTAAGAGAGAACCTGAGGGATTTTATTTAGTCAAACTATATTACGTCTAAATTAAAGAAATGTGTTCTAGCTTTATTTATGTTAATCAGTCTGCTATCTGGCATGATTTGATTGCTTGTAATATATCAAATGTGAACTTGTAAAATTATCATTAGCTAATATAAGATTATATGTAAAGGTAAAATAGTTAGAATTAGTAAACATTTTCTATAAATATAGTTCAACCCTTGAAGAAAGACACACACACTTTGTATAACATGACATTTGAATATGCTGGTGAAGATTCTCAGTCATCCAGGACATGATGAATTCAAAAAGCGTTCAATACAAAAACAACTGGACTTTATTTGTAACAGAAGACGTTTCGCTCCTCATCCGAGGAGCTTTCTCAATTCAAAGAGCAGAGAGTGAGAGATACAGGTTATAAGGCTGAGTGAGATAAGACACACACACACATACTGTATATGTAGATTGGCAGTTCACACCTAAAAAAAAACCTAAACAGTAGGTCTTTGTTCCTCTAATTCACAGTCGAGGCCCCTCTGTTCCC
>NW_023631437.1:0-1524 GCF_014905685.2 Nematolebias whitei | reverse complement strand
CTTTTCATGATATGCTAATTTTTTGGGACAGGCATTTTGGGTTTTCATGAGCTGCATGCCATAATCATCAGTATTAAAACAATTAAAGACCTGAAATATTTCAGTTGGTGTGCAATGAATCTGAAATATATGAAAGTTTCATTTTTATCATTACATTATGGAAAATAATGACCTTTATCACAATATGCTAATTTTTTTAGAAGGACCTGTATGTGTATCTGTCTGTTTCATTTAACCTGTATTAATTCAGGTAAGTGTCATTGAGACACAAGGACTCATTTACAAGAGAGTCCTGTAAAAACTGCACTTTGCCTGAACAGTGACTTGAACCCTGGACCCTCAGATTAAAAGTCTGATGCTCTACCTACTGAGCAATCCAGTCTCTCTCCTCTATACAGTGGTGGAGAAAGTACTCAAACACTGTACTTAAGTAATAGTACAAAAAGAAATGTACTCTAGTAAAAGTAGAAGTACCACATTAACATTTTTACTTAAGTAAAAGTAAATAAGTAATTGCTTTTAACATACTTAAAGTGTTAAAAGTAAAAGTACTTGCTGAATGTATTACCTAATGCAATGGTCTACTTATCTTTAAGTCTGCATACAGGATGTATATTTTCTGTAATACAATAATAGTGTTGAGGCATTTTAATGAACAATGCAGATAATACATGTTTTTATTGTGTTTACTCTGTGACACAGTTCACACTTGGACTTGTGATTCTGTGCATCAGAATTTCAGGGATGACATGAAGAGTTAAATGACATTAATCAAAATAAGAAAGAGGAATGATTATACCTTTGAAAGTTTTTATTTAACACAAATCAAAACTAATGTGTCATTTTACCTGCAGTAAACACATTTAAGTAAAAGTTGTCTGCCTGAACAAAAGGAGAATTAAACACACCTAACAAAGGAATAGGCTCTGATCATTTCCACTGATATTTCAACTCCAGTTTGTCATCAACTCTAGTTAAAAATACTGTATTTTCAACCTTGTAATGGGTCAATATTTGTTATTTGTTTAGGATAGATCCTGGATAGCTCAGTTGGTAAAGCATCTGACTTTTGATGTGAGCATTCAGGGTTCAAGTCCCTTTTCAGGCGAAGTGCGCTTTTTACAGAACTCTCTTGTGAATGAGCCTTGTCGATCATTAACACTAACTTATATACATCAAAGTTAAATGAACCAGACAGACATATAGATACAGTAGATTGATAGATAGATAGGGTACAGCCTAGGTAGTTCCGTCAGTAGAACATCAGACTTTTAATCTGAG
The DNA here is from genome assembly GCF_014905685.2 of Nematolebias whitei. Classification (NCBI taxonomy): domain Eukaryota; kingdom Metazoa; phylum Chordata; class Actinopteri; order Cyprinodontiformes; family Rivulidae; genus Nematolebias; species Nematolebias whitei. The sequence goes on along the minus strand of NW_023631437.1, from coordinate 243 downwards.
CGTCCAGGATTCCGATCCCTATTCAGCTGAAGTGTTCTTTTTACAGGCTCTCTTGTAAATAAGTCCTCTTGACTCAATGAGACTATCCTCAGTAAATAAAGGTTGAATTAACAAGATATATAAATATATAATATGACTGAGAAATGCTTGTAGGAAGAAAAACTATTTGTATTTATCATGTCATCTGGACTTCGTTTTTTTGTTAAAAAGAAACGTTTCGCCCCTCATCCAAGAGGCTTCGTC
>NW_023631436.1:1320-1525 GCF_014905685.2 Nematolebias whitei | reverse complement strand
TCTGGAGACTTGGAGGGCGCCGACCCCTCTGGAGACTTGGAGGGCGCAGACCCCTCTGGAGACTTGGAGAGCGCCGGCCCCTCCAGAGACATGGAGAGCGCCGGCCCCCCTGGAGACTTGGAGAGCGCCGGCCCCCCTGGAGACTTGGAGAGCGCTGGCCCCTCTGGAGACGTGGAGATCTGGGGAGCTGCTGGGGCAGCTGGTC
>NW_023631436.1:0-1220 GCF_014905685.2 Nematolebias whitei | reverse complement strand
GCGCCGGCCCCCCTGGAGACTTGGAGAGCGCCGGCCCCTCTGGAGACTTGGAGAGCGCCGGCCCCTCTGGAGACTTGGAGAGCGCCGACCCCTCTGGAGACTTGGAGAGCGCCGGACCCTCTGGAGACATGGAGAGCGCCGGACCCTCTGGAGACGTGGAGATCTGGGGAGCTGCTGGGGCAGCTGGTCTGGGACTCTGTGGGACCACGGCAGCTGGCCTCGGACTCTGTGGGACCATGGCAGCTGGCCTCGGACTCTGTGGGACCACGGCAGCTGGCCTCGGACTCTGTGGGACCACGGCAGCTGGCCTCGGACTCTGTGGGACCACGGCAGCTGGTCTCGGACTCTGTGGGACCACGGCAGCTGGTCTCGGACTCTGTGGGACAGCTGGAAACGTTTGGGGCAAGGGCTCTGAAGGCGGAGGGGTAGGACATCGGGAGGACCGGTACATTGTGCACCTACGGCTCTTCTGAGGGCGAGGGACCTGGCAGGGAGGAAACCACAAATCCTCATCTTCATCCGACTCGTCCTCCTGATCACAAAAGGGGAATGGGAACTTGGGCCTGTTCATGAGGCGGAGAGCCCATCGCTGGGCTTCTCTCTTGTCCACCTCACCCGACAAGACAGGCTGATCCTGAAGGAAACCGCCCGGCTTTATTGCCAGGCGGGTGCCTGTAAATTGAACCTCCAATTTACCAGAACGCCACCTCCAAGTCTGTGCTGGATCCATAATTTGGCCAGATTATTCTGTAACGAGTCTGTATGGATCAGCACAACACCTGACTCAGGACAATATTAAAATAAAAGGTTTTATTTTTTTAAAAGGCATTCGTCTGGGGAGGATCTGAGCCTCAGTTCTGGTCCAGTCTATGAAGACAGACAGGTTAGTGACTGCAAAAAGGTTCTGGGAACTGAGAGAGGTGGTGTGCACGTCACTAACCTTCTGTGGCAGGAGCAGGGCTGAGACAGAGAACGTTGGAGGGCTGGACAGGAAACAGAATCCAGGGACGTAGCAGGGGTTGAGAGCCAGGAGCTGTGTGAACAGGCAAAAGGATGATCCGTAGTCGTGGTCGAAGAGGAGAGCGAGGTTGTACCATGTAGGCCGAGAGCGTGGTATCCAGACAGGGGCAAAGTCAAAGCGAGGAATCAAGAGGGAAGCTGTGGTCAAAAACGAAGAAACTAGGAACAAGCGAATGCTGGATAATTTACTGGCTGTGAGG
>NW_023631435.1:0-1525 GCF_014905685.2 Nematolebias whitei | reverse complement strand
AGATTTTGCCCCGTTTATACTGTTTATGTTCTGTCTGTTTTTTGTTGTTAATTTTTTATTTTCATTGTTTTTGCTCACTTCAAGACAATTTCATGGTGAAGCAATAAAGACCCATTGTGATTCTGAATTTTTTTATTTGTTACAGATGACAATAACTTGAAGTAGCCATTAAACTTCCAAGTCAAACGCTTATTCGAATATTGAAATAAGGCTCGTTAAATTGTTGTTTCTCTGAAAAAATATGTTTCTTCCATAAGCATTTAAAAATAAATAAATAAAAAGAAACAAGGTAATTCAGTAATGTTTCATTATCCTTTTCCCTAACTACATCGCAGTGATGAGACTGGAACCACAACCCGTACAGTTTCCTCCCTAGTTCTTGAAAACCTAACCTTACACTTGGCATAGGCACAACGACCAATGATTCTTTTCAGTGGGAGGTATGTTGCATAAGAAAAAGGCTCAAAACCCAATTCCCAAACAGAACATGAATCACTATGACTGTAATAATATCTATCACCATGTTGTTTAAACCATTTAACCTCCGCAACAGTATGCTCAGCTTTAACTGTCTTTCCATCTTTTTTCAAAAAGACTATGACCTTAAGCATTCTGGAAATCAACGCTGGTCGAGCTGCAGCTTTCAGATCAATAACAGGTTCTCCAGTTTTCTCGTCATTTCTAAGCCACCTTGCAAAAACACATGACTTTGCATCAGCTCTGTAGTCTCCAGTTGATAGTAATTCCCCTCCTAGTGTGCATCTGTCAAACCTAATGGCATTGAAAGACACTCTATGTACACAGTCATTCTTGTACAAAGTCTTAAGCATTAGAAGGAGAGCATCACTTTCTTCGTACGAAATATGCCTTCGGTGTAAAGGTGGAAGCAGAGTCTCCAACGTATCATCAAATCTGAAGTCATGTGGAACATCACTGTCTGACATAATTTTAAGCCTATTTATCTGGTCCATATTTAGTATGTAGCTGCATTTTGATGCTTTTTTTTTTAGAAAATTGAAAATGTTGTTCAACCTGTTTTGGTACACATTTATCTTTCTGAAATACCTGCCAATCTAGCAACCATTTACGCATCATAATGAGTTCTGCATGTCGGTTATTTGTATGGTAGTCACCTAAAATCCCATTAGCCCTTTCAAAAGAAAAACACCAAAATGAATGTACGGGGCCATAGTCTATGCAGCACGATTGTAGGTGTAAATGAAGGTGTAAGTTCATGGTACACCACTCTTTTCCATATTTGTTCTCAAATAAATTGCAGAAAATTTTGAGACACCTGTGTGCATCATCCAGCTGACTTGTTGTCACAATCCGAGAACAAAGTATCCTTGCAGCAGAGACAAAAGACTTCCAGATATTATAATCTGCTTCATGCAAAAGACCTTTCAGGGCATACAAAGAATAAGTGCATACCCAAATCTTCCACTGGGCTGCTGTAAAACCTTCAAACGCTGACTCAATCTTTCCAGGAATTCCAGGATCAAGGTCATTTGGGACTTTTAGGGAA
>NW_023631434.1:0-1525 GCF_014905685.2 Nematolebias whitei | reverse complement strand
TGGATGGATGGATGGATGGATGGATGGATGGATGGATGGATCTGTAAAAGTGACTGAGTTAGAGTCATTTGTGTTGGATAATGCTATTATGATGACAGGAAGACAGAACCCAGAAAGATGAAGATCAGGAATCTCTAAAACTAAATGTATTTATTTATTTTAATTTAAAAACCCTGACATGGCAGCCAAAACTTACAGGGCTAAGAATTGACACTAAGGTACAGAAGATCAGGATGGTATAAAGCGTAATACTCCAGTGACATGTAAGCTGACACTGAGGGTTTACATGAATGAAGACAAATGAGGAATCAGCGGCTGCACTAAACGAAACAAGGCGCAGGTGGAAGTGGGCGAAGACTGAGGAGCAAACAACCGACAGAAGAGTGAAATACACGGGTCAAGACCTAAACAGAGAGGAACTGAAATGAGGTCAACCAAGTGAACAAGTCACTGAACGAAAAACAAGACGCAAAGAAACAACACAAGGAGCAAAAGATCTGAAACCTGAATTTAAGCACAAGAAATCATAAAAGGTGATCCAAACACACAAATCCTAACCACTTAGATGTGACCATCTTGAATTGGATCGACTAATCACTTGTAGATGTCCATCAAGTGGTTGATTTAATTCAAATCTGTCCAGCAGTTCATGAAATATTTTGCTAACATGGCAGACAAGCAAAGGCAAACACTCACCTCCAACAAAACCTGCAGCGACCTGTTAAACTGAGACGCTATATTTGATGCACTCAAGAAGTGTTGCTTTTGTTGTTGCTAGTCAGTGAGTTTTTTGCATCACAATTTAGCATCAATCAGATTTATGATGTCATCTCCTCTCTTGACAGCCACTCAGTAGCCAACAGAGACAAACACTAAAAGGGTCGCTCTTTAAAATCTCCAGATGAGTCTAATAAACAACACAAATAAAAACAGGAAGACCAGTTGTGCGTTCTCTATTAGTTATTGTTAATAAGCTGAAACCAATTAATTGTATCCAGGTGTCTAAAAATTCAAGCTTGTGCAATTAGGAATAAACGTGTGAGTCATTATTCACACATTTAGCAGCTTTTTGTTGTTGGTGGTGTTACATCCCGATGGTGTTATAATTACTTCGTTTCCCGTGATAGAAGGATTTTAAGAATGGTGATTATTTAAAGTACTAGAGATAACAAATGCATGTCATTCCTAGCAGCTCTCAACACAAATACTAGTCGGTATTACACATTGTGACAGCAAATTACAGTAAAACTATGATCTGCACTGAATCTACAAATAAAATAAATTGTTATTCTACTGGAAACTTTTGTTAAGTCTGTCTGTATTAATATTTAATAACAGAAAATATTGGTGTGGCATTTAATGGATGACAAAAAAAGTAGCTACAAAGTGGATTTTAGTACAAAGAGTTGTGTTTAGAGAAATGGCTTTTTAGGAAAAACCTTTGCCAAATCTTGAACTACTTATTGTATTTCAGCCAAAAAAACTTGGGTAGGTGGGTAAGTATCTTCTTCTTCTTCTTCTTCTT
>NW_023631433.1:0-1525 GCF_014905685.2 Nematolebias whitei | reverse complement strand
GAGGGGGCAGTCCGAGTCTCGGCCTAACAAATACCCATTCATACACAGACACAATCACACAATCCCAACCTCAATCTCACATTCACTCACTCAAAGACATACAATAACGATACATTTCATTCTTATTCCCGATACGCACTCTATACCCCCCAGGTCCAAGACATGTACCCGCCCTCTACAGGGGGCAGCCCATGCCCAAACCCAGGAGGTAAACCCATTCATTCTTGAGCGGAGAAGAGCCAATACCCCAGACCCGGCCCAGGCCATACCCCGCCGACAGGACACCCCCCCACCATGAAGAGGACACGCCACCGACCACCCCCACACACCGCCAACAACCAAGCACGCACCCCCAGCCGACCGCCCGCCAGGCCCCGGCAGCCACCCTGGCCAGCGGGCCAACCATGGCACCCAAGAGCCAAGCTCAGGGGGTCCAAACAACCCCAGGGAGAGCACAGCGCCAGCACCGCCCACGGCAACCCCCTAGACCCTGAACCCCCACATAGTCCTGGTCAACACCCGACGGCCTGCCCTTCTCCCGGACCCCACCCCCGGAATGGCAGTCAGGGAACTAGGTGGGTAGGAAGAGGAGAAAAAATAAAAATAAGACCCCGACACATACACCCCCGCCCCTAGATGTGCTGTTGATGTGTGTTGTTGTATAGTGCCATTAAAAAGGAAAGAAGAAGGAGCAAAGGCTGGCATGGTGCCAGTTTCCCTTCCACCCCAACTCTATCCAAACCCTAGTGTCTAAATGCAACCGTTGTAAGTGAGCACAGGCACAGGGGGTGAGAGTAAGGTCATCCCACCACCCATAGCCATGTGCCCACCTCAAGTTCCTATATATGAATGTCATGAGGATGTTATGAATGAATGTCTAAGGTGTACAGTAAAATTGAGTCCCAGGTGGCTATGGTCAACAAAGATGTAAAATTGTTGTAGCACACCCGAGCCCAAACAACCCTAAATGTATGGAATTGAAATGAAGAGGGTGGAGGTGCATGGTGAGGGATGGGGAGAAATAACTGTGAGAGCAAATGCTCCCACAGGGAGTCAGCCCCCCCGCCCACCCACCCGCCCCCCCCCCCCCAGCTCCCCAAGGTCCACCCAGGGATTGAGGCCAAGACACCTCTCCATCTGGACCGACCGCCAGGCCCGCTGAGCTCCAGACCAGAGAGGGACAGAGCCCCGAGGGCCGCCATAAGCCGCACCAGCAGCCTACACACCCGAGGGCCACCAGGACCCCCACAGACCGCAGTCAGCCCGCTACCAGATGGAGCCAAACCCCACCAGGACGACCCGGCCAAGAGCGCCCGCCCAACCGCCGACAGTGCCAGGAAGCACCGGGAGCGAGCCCCCACCACAGGAAAGGGGCCAGCCAGCCGGCCATGCACAGTCCCGGGCCGCCCCCAAGGACATCCACCCCATCCCCACCCCAGAAGAAATACTACACCCACCCCTCATTCGGACATCTCTCAAAACACATAGCACACTAGACACCTAGGCTGGGTCAAACTACCCCCTC
>NW_023631432.1:0-1525 GCF_014905685.2 Nematolebias whitei | reverse complement strand
TGATGCTCTCCTCCTTCACCATCCATCCATCCATCCATCCATCCATCCATCCATCCATCCATCCATCCATCCATCCATCCATCCATCCATCATCTTCTGCTTCCGGGTCGTGTGGGCAGCATCTTCACCAGGGAGGCACAGACATCAACAGCCTCCTCTTCAACTCTTCTAGGACCCCATGGTGTTCACAGACCAACTATTTATTAAGTAATATCCTGATGCTGCTCAATAATCCAGGTAGAAAAATCTAAAAAAAGTTAAGTCTGGTCCTCTGGACATTCACAAAACAAACAATACAGTTTATAATAAATAAACAATAAATGTTTTTTGTTTGTTTGTTTTGTTTTTTGAATGTCCAGAGGACCAGACTTAACTTTTTTAGATTAATAAGTAATACATTTATGTTTTTAAATTTAATGAAAGACAAACCTTTAAAATTTAAGGACAAAATTTAATCTAATTGTTTTCAAGTCTGTTAAATTCTATTATATCTATAAAGTATATTAAGATTTCAAGTCTAGTAAGTAGCTTAAGGGAGCACTACCGCCACCAGGTGGTAAGACGAGTTGGGTTCTAGTCCCCGCCTACAGAGCCGGTCCAGAAGTGTACATGGAAACACAACGAGACACGAGCCGATCTGAACCGACCCGAACTGACCTGATCCGCATCGTAACAGTAGAAAGGGGGCATAAGCAGCCCACGTCATTGTCAGAACTCCACCTGGACACCCAGTGGTTAAACAACGACATACGGCTAAACATGTCATCGCTGGTCAGGTTGGGGAGGGGGCCGGAGAAAACTACGGAGTCCCACATGGTTTTAGCAAAGTCACACACCGAAGCAACATTAATTTTAGTGACCTCCGATTGACGTAACCGGGTGTCATTACCGCCGACATGAATAACAATCTTACCGTATTTAGCCTTAGCCTTAGTCAGCAGTTTCAGATAAGATTCTATGTCGCCCGCTCTGGCCCCCGGAATGCATTTGACTATGGCCGCTGGAGTCCCAAAAGCCACGTTTCAGACTATGGAGCTTCCAATAACCAGGGTCTGTTTCTCAGTGGGTGTGTCACTGAATGAGGAAAATCAATTAGAAACGTGAATCACACAACCACACATTTAAAACATTTTCTCACCAAGTTTGTGTAAATTCAGCTGTGGGTTTTAAAGACATTTTAACTTTAATACACCTGAACACACAGCGTCTCTTACACCTGCAGCGTCTCACAGCGTCACAGGTACTGCTGAGATAAGATGCTACAGAAGTAGCTCCTCTCAAACATCCTCCTAACATGAATACATGTTGAGGATCATGGATTCGTTCACCAAGAAAGAGAAACTGCGCAGACTGAGCTCATGTTTTATAGTAAACGTAGGGGGTCCAAAATAATGGTTTTTTTATGTGGGGGTGGGGGGGACTTGTCCCCTTCACATATAATGGCTGTGACGCCTATGATGTATATATATATGTATATGTGTATGTATGTATATATATATACATATATATATATATATGTATATAT
>NW_023631431.1:0-1525 GCF_014905685.2 Nematolebias whitei | reverse complement strand
TTTTTTTTTTTTTTTAACAAATAGGATGGCTAAAAGGAAAAGGTAACAAAACAAAAAAACAGCTAGATTCCAAGACAAATGTAGAAAACTAACAACAGGAACATGTCAGCATTGGACCCTGCCAGGAGTCCAACAGATTCTTAAAGCCACTTAGAGAGGTCAAGGTCAAGAGCTTCAAATCTTTTTGTAAGATATTCCAGGAAACAGGAGCGGAGTAGGAGAAGGCCCTCTTGCCAAGTTCAGTCCTCACTGAGGGAACACTGCAGGTAATAATGTCCTGAGAGCGCACTCCGTAGCTGCACTCACGCAGAGACATGTAGGAGGAGATGTATGAAGGCAGCAGACCAAGAAGTGATTTAAAGATGAAAATGTACCAGTGAGAGAGTCTGCGTGAAGTTAATGATGTCCAGTTAACCAGTGAATACTGGGTGCAGTGGTGGGTACGATAATCACAGCCAGTTATGAATCTTAGTGCACCATGATAGACAGCATCCAACATCTGCAGGGTTCTTGTAGGAGCGTTCATGTAAATAATATCACCAAAATCAATTGAGGGAAGGAAAGTCACAGATACAAGGCGTTTTCTAGCATTCAGGGTTAGACAGGATCTGTTTCTGAAAAAGAAACCCCGTTTAACTTTCAGTTTCTTTATCAAGTTTTCCACATGGAGCTTAAAAGAAAGATGTGAGTCGACCAAGATACCCAAATATTTATAGGAATCAACAAACTCAATGGGGACACCATTTGAGGATAAAATCGGAGGAAGAACTGCTGGGACCAACTTCCTATTTGAAAAAAGCATCCCTTTGGTTTTTTTGGCATTTAGGACAAGTTTGAGGCGAAACAAATCAGTCTGGATGTAGTTAAATGCAGATTTCAAAAGCTGGAAAGCCTTAGCAACTGTTTTAGCTCGACAATAAACAACTGTGTCGTCAGCATAGAAATGTATGGATGCATTAGGGATGTTTTTACCTACATTATGTATGTAGATTGTAAAGAGGGTGGGTCCTAAGACTGAGCCTTGTGGTACACCATTGTTGAATGTTAAATAACTGGAGGAAGTACCATTATGTTGAACACATTGCCTCTGGTCTGAAAGATAGTTAGAGAACCAATCAATGGTGTGATCTGAGAAACCAATTTCTGAGAGTTTATGACACAAGATGTTCTGATCCACAGTGTCAAAAGCTTTAGACAGGTCTAAGAAAAGTGCAGCACAATAATCCTTAGCATCCAGTGCTTCAACAACGTCATTAAGAACCTTCAGTGAAGCAGTGGTTGTGCTGTGTTGTTTCCTGAAACCAGATTGATGTGGAGGTAAGATGTTAAATGAGTCCAGGTAATTTTTGATTTGAGAGTTTATCAGTTTTTCTAGAACCTTGGCTAAAATGCAGAGTTTAGAGATTGGTCGATAGTTGTTCAGTGAGGTGGGGTCTCCTCCCTTCAGCAAAGGAAGAACAAAGGCTGTTTTCCAAGTGTCTGGGATGGAGTTTTGTCTTATGGAGAGATTGAAGATGTGGGTCAC
>NW_023631430.1:0-1525 GCF_014905685.2 Nematolebias whitei | reverse complement strand
CACAGTTGTATAGACAGCGAGACTTGACAGGAAGTGGTCGAGAAGAATTCCAGGTCCCCATCTGGACAACGTCGCACATAGCCCAGGTATGACATGTCAGCTTGTATCTTAGCTGAACATGATGTCTGTCAGTTCACACGGCTGAGGCAGCACAGTTCATTTAATGCAGACGCCGTCAGTTTTCAGCAAAGTCACAGTTGTATCGGACCCAGATGCAGCGTCAACCCCACATGTGAGAAATTCAGAAATGGCGATTCAAAACCAGAGATTCAAGATGCAAAGTGATCAATGCTAGTATTGAATGTAGGCATGGCATTATGTGTGATGGACACAGTGTAGACTGTATAATATGCAGGGTTTGCCAGAGTTCCCTCCAGATCCAAGAACCCTCTGTGACAGGCCTGTAGAAAGAGAAATTAAAATCAGTAAAATACTCCCCTCACACCAAGTCATGGACATCGTAAAACTACCCTCAGAATTCCATCCTTAGACTAACACACTCCCTAGCAAAGACAGGATATACTCTGCACACTCCCCACACCTGTCAGCAGTGACAAACTCCCCTCCTGGAACACTTCAGGAAGGTCACAGGGCCAAGGCAGTTGATAAACGTAAGGACACCCTGCTGAAAATGAAATCAGAAAACCACTCCAAGATAGTTCAAGTCATATGAACAACATATATGTAAAAGTCACTAAAGGCCCCCAGACGTAAGTTAAAATGAATATGTGAAATATGTCATCAACACTGTTCCCACCCCACCAGGCCGAGGGTAGATGAGAGCTGGAATGTAACCACAAATACAAACATCTAGATGATTGTCAAGCGTCCTGCAACAGGGAAAACATCATTATGTCAATATGTCCTTAGAATACCACCTCAAAAGATCTGAACTGTCCCTTTAACCCTGAGACTGTAAAGAGAATGTTATCTTTGTAGAAATAGACCAATATGAGAAACATAATATATTGGTTAACAAAATACCATACTAATAATTGTAATAACTGATCAATGTATGTAGCAAAAAACAAACAAACAGTGTTGCTGATGAGCCAGGCGTGAGGAAAGATGAAGTCTGCCCATCCGTCTCTAGTGACCTACAAAACACAGCACATACCTCCAGCATTGTATGAACAAACACATGAAAACCTGTATATAATAATAAAAAATATATATAAACAGGTAAGTATAATCAAATAACATGTGAACCATGTAAAGCGGGACAAGTCAGGAGTTTCCGACCAGCACAGCTGTGGAACGTATGTCGTCCTGCAATCTGTCCAACGAGAGATAAGCAGATAAAGATTAGTTTTGACACAGAGAAACATGAAATTCAGGAAAATTTATTACAATTTCCAGGACCTAGGTATCGCTGAAAGTTTTAAAGCTGAACCGGTTATCTGGTTGTCAGGAAAATGTACAGGCCTGTAGATGAACAGATGCTCAGATATATTCATCATTTAACGCGGATTCCTCATTTTTCTGGACTGAATAAAACGTGCATTGAATTTAAGGAAATGCAAAC
>NW_023631429.1:0-1526 GCF_014905685.2 Nematolebias whitei | reverse complement strand
GTTTATATTTTTCCAACAAAATAGTTTTTATCTTTTTCTTAAATGTAAAAATTGACTTCTCCATTTTTGCATCATCCTCCAAATTATTCCATAAACCTATTCCATGTATGGTCGTAGAGCGTCCCTTCAAACTGGTTCTGTACTTAGGTTTTACAAAGATCTCTGATCCCTTTAGATTATAACCACTCATCCTTTTTACAAAATATGTTTGAATGTTTGATGGCAGCAAACAATTATGGGCCTTAAACATAAGTAAAAGAATATTATAATCCACCAAATCATAAAACTTAAGTAATTTCAATTGACTAAACAGAACATTAGAAGGATGACAATAACTCTTTCTTGTTATAATTCTTACTGCTCTTTTTTTGCAGAATAAATATAGGCCTTGTTGTGGATTTACATGCTGTACCCCAAACATTGGCACAATAAGTAAAATGTGGGACTACAATTGTATTATAAAGTAAATGTAAAGCTTCATTATTTAACAAGTCCCTTACTCTATATAATACTGCACTGGACTTTGATATTTTAGTTTTTACAAAATTTATATGTTGTTTCCATGATAGCTTATCATCAATGATTACGCCCAGAAACTTTACTTCATTTACTCTACATATTTTAATGCCATCAATTTTGAAACAAAAATCCAAAGTTATCTTTTTTTTTTACTAAATACCATAAAATTAGTTTTATCAATATTCAATGATAACTTATTTGATTTAAACCAATCCTGTATTTTTACAAATTCCTTGTTTATCAACTCAATTAATTGTTCCATATCTTTACCCAGACAGAAAAAAGTAGTGTCATCAGCAAACAAAACACATTTGAAGATATCAGATACTTCAATTAAGTCATTTACATATAATATAAACAATTTAGGTCCAAGTATTGAACCTTGTGGTACACCACATGGAGTTCTGCACAAATTAGATTTTACTTCATCTATTTGAACAAACTGTCTTCTATCTCTCAAATAACTGCTTATCCACTGCAAAGCAGGACCTCTAATACCATAATGATTCAATTTATCAAGCAGAATGGTGTGATCGATTGTGTCAAATGCTTTTTTTAAATCCACAAATATACTTATGCAATGTTGTTTTTGATCAACCGCTGTAGTAATTTGTTCTATCAACTCCATGAGAGCCAAAGATGTTGAACAGTTTGACCTAAAACCATATTGATTATTACTTAAAATATTATTTTTCTCAAGAAATGTATCTAATCTAATCATAAACAATTTTTCAAGAATTTTAGAGAACTGTGGTAATAGAGATATAGGCCTATAATTACTAAATGTACATTTGTCACCATTTTTAAAAAGAGGAACTACCTTAGCAACCTTCATTCTATCTGGGACTTTAAGGAACTATGATCTATTTATTTATTTATTTATTTATTTATTTATTTATTTATTTATTTATTTCATTTCAGTTCCATTAAAAAAACACACAAATACAATTTAGATAATTTAAAAAATAAACATAAAATGAAAGGAAGCAGAAGAAGAAAAAAATTCT
>NW_023631428.1:0-1526 GCF_014905685.2 Nematolebias whitei | reverse complement strand
AGGTGTCCCTTTGGCTACGCTAACTCACCTGCAGAGTTCAACATCTTCTTGAACAAAGCATGTCCAGACGCCCACGAGCGTGGGACACTAATCTACGTGGACGACATCCTTTTGAGACAGCCAACACTGGACTCCCATTTGGCTGAGATCGACCACGTCCTAAATCAGCTAACAACTGCTGGTGCTAAAATCTCACTGTCAAAGTGCCAGTGGTGCAGAACCAAAGTGGACTACGTTGGCCTCCTAGTAGGTCCAGACGGAGTACAACCACAATTGACTCGCACCCAAGGCCTAGACAACCTCAAAGTCCCAACCAATCTCAAAGAACTACAGAGTTTCTTGGGAGTGTGTAACTACTCTCGCCAGTTCATAGAGCATTATGCGGATCTCGCAAAACCACTAACTGAACTCTTAAAGAAAGACGTTCCTTTTGTCTGGACTGATACACAACAGCAGGCAATGAACGCTCTCAAAGACAGGCTCAAGCTAGCCCCATGTCTAGTCTACCCAGACTACAACAAAGAGTTCTACTTGGAAGTGGGCTTCTCAACTTACTGCATGAGTGCAGGTCTGTACCAAATACACGACAAAGACAGGCGTGTTGTGACCTACGCCAGCAAAACAATGGCAGGCCCTGAATTACGGTATTCAGACTGTGAGAAGGCTCTATTGACCACTGTGTGGGCAGTGAAACATTTCTCCTGCTATATTGGTGGACAGAGGATTATTGTTGAGACACAACACCAGCCAGTAACGTTTCTGAACAGCCAACGCATCAGAGATGGTGTGGTGACAAACTCACGCGTTGCAACATGGCTTATGGCACTTCAAAGTTTTAACCTAGACATCCGCTACGGTCAAAATAAGAAGTCGCACTTGGGCACTGATTTGGCAATCTGCCAAGAATGTACACAGGATGTACCAGCCACCCAACAGCCGGTTGTGAGCAAACCCTCAGCTGCTGAGGACCCAAATCACCACTTCTTTGATAGCAATATCTGCAAAGATATGGCAACAATGTACGTGGATGGATGCTCATTCCACCACGAGACAATCTGCAAAGCAGGTGTTGGAGGAGTTCTCCTCCAGGACCAAGAACAGGTCACATTTGGCTATAAATTAGGCTCTCAGTCTTCTCAGTACGCTGAGATAGCTGCAATCCTAATAGGCCTACAGATGGCAGTAGAACGCTCCATCCAGACGCTAGTCATCTGCACTGACTCTAACTATGCTCGACTTAGTTTCTTGTGTCATCTCGCTCTGTGGAAACAGAACGGTTTTCTCACAAGTAACAAAAAGGTGGTAAAACACAAAGAGCTTTTCATGACATGTGATCACTTAGTGACATCACATGATCTACAGATCTTCTGGAAGAAAGTTCCAGGACACTCCAGAGTCCCAGGCGATGACAAGCACTACAATGACCTTGCAGACTCCCTAGCCAAAGAAGGAGCCGTTGACGGACCCACGTGGTCCTTCGACCCCTCCTGGCTACTCAACACTCAGTCGTCACAAGCTACAACTGA
>NW_023631427.1:0-1526 GCF_014905685.2 Nematolebias whitei | reverse complement strand
TATTAAGGTATGATTGCCAATGTGTCAGACGGGATGTTTTCAAGCTTTCCACTATTTCTGAAGGGATGTTTTCAAGCTTGTCAATATGTCTGAAGTGATGTTTTCAAGCTTGCCATTCTGTCTGAAGTGATATTTTCAAGCTTGTGTAGTGAACTAGGCCTGAAGGTCAAAACCTTGACCTAAGGACCAATGGGACAAAACTTGTCATTTCATTGATTTGCATCCAGAAATACAGGTTGACCCATCCTGAGACTTTCTTTCTTGAATCAATCAAGTAAAAAAAAGACTATTCTCTATTATCATTACTATTTTACAAATGTTTGATAATCAAATTGTGTTAGTTCAAACAATGTTTACATGTTGTAGTGAACTAATCATTTAAATCAACTGTGAAACAGTAATAATGATTCTTAATCCTCATTCAAAGAAGAAATCAGGTTAATATGCATGTCTGATTTTCTGTCTTCAATGAGCGAAGTTGTAAGTGTGTCGAAGTTCAAGTTTCGGTCAACTGAAAGTTTACTGAAAAGAAATGTGATGTTTAACTTTTACAGCAAGATACTGGAAGAGGTGACTCCACGAAGTCTGGTTCCTTCATAATATCTTTCTGTCTGTTCTTAAACAATCTTAATCTTTTTCCTTGACTTTTCATAACACCTTACATCACAAAACACACCTCTGTTTTGGTCCATCGACCAATCAGAAGCTCTCAAATGAACCGGAAGTAGAGCCCTTTAAAAATGTTTGCACTTCCTAGTTCAACCAGAGAGAGTTTGCAGTTCCAGAGTTCATGAAGGCTGGCATTCAGGATGCTGCTGAAAGAGAATCAAGCTGAACCAGAGACGATTTGGGAATTATGAACTTCTGTTTTGGATAACCTCACGACTCCAGAGGTTTTTAGCTGTTCTCACGGAGACGCTGAAAGAGTTGAAAGGAGAAGCTCTACACCAACGCTGAAACTATCGTCTGCAAGGTAAAAAGTTTGATCTCAACCAAGCGTACCGTTGGGCCAAGCTGATTTCCAAAGGAGCGTGCTGTTCTGGTTAAAACAGACAAATTCCCTCACACATCTCTCTGTAGATAAACTTCATCTTTCCATCTTTAAACTCTCCTATCTGCTAGCAAATTAATCCAGATGTTTTCAGAAATGTCTGTGGTGAAGCAACGGAAAATCACCGCCGTATGGTTTTCCTGGTTGTAAAGCTGATTAATTATGTCGTTATTCTCAATTCTTGCCAATTAATGTAAATGTGTGATGTGTTAAACTTGATTCTGTTAATAAATGACCCACTGTCGTGGTGAGTCAAAGATAATTAACGTCTCACGTCCACATTTTATTACATTCAATGCACGTACATTATACAGTCCAGAAAAATGAAATAATCCGTTTTAACAGTATGAATATATCTCATCCGTATGTTCTACTACACTTGCCACTCAGTTTTTTAAGGGATGTTTCCATGTTTGCCAATGTGTCCAAAGGGATGTTTTCAAACTTGCCAATATGTCTGAAAGGATGCTTTCAA
>NW_023631426.1:0-1526 GCF_014905685.2 Nematolebias whitei | reverse complement strand
CCACAAATAAATCCAACAGATGAAGATATTAATCAATTCTTGGAGAGAGTAATACTTCCAAAACTAGACAGTAGTCAATCTTCAGAACTAGACTCACCATTAACATCAGATGAGCTCCGTGAAGCCATTAAAAACATGCCTAATAAGAAATCTCCAGGCCCAGATGGATATCCAGCAGAATTTTATAAAGAGTTCTGGAACATCCTGGAACCAATATTTCACAGAATGCTACATGAGTCTGAAGAAAATGGCAGATTTCCAACACATATGAATTCAGCCAACATTAGTCTACTATTAAAACCAGGCAAAGACCCAGTACTACCTACCAGTTATCGCCCCATCTCTCTTATTAATGTGGATGTTAAAATAATTAGTAAAGTCCTCTCTAAAAGATTAGAGAAAATAATTTCTCTCATTATTCATCCTGACCAAACTGGATTCATAAAAGGAAGACACTCGACCACAAACACACGCAGATTATATAATTTAATAGAGTATTCATATAGTAAAAATATTGAAACAGCTATTTTGTCTTTGGACGCAGAAAAAGCATTTGATAGGGTAAACTGGAAATTTTTATTTGCTACATTGAGTAAATTTGGTTTTGGGGACCATTTCATTAATTGGTTAAAAATATTATATAACTCACCAAGAGCATGTGTCAGGACAAATAATCAAATATCTTCAAGCTTCTGTTTACAGAGGGGGACCAGGCAGGGATGTCCACTTTCACCTGCACTATTTGCTATTTTTATTGAACCTTTAGCAGCAGCAATAAGACAAACTGCTGATATTAAAGGTATACTGTGTAGAAATATAGAACATAAAATTAGTCTTTATGCTGACGATATTTTACTTTTTCTTCAGAACACAGAAAATTCAATATCTAATGTTATCGAATTAATAAACTCGTTCTCAAAAGTTTCTGATTATTCTATAAATTGGTCAAAATCTACAGCTCTTCCAATAAACTGCGTGTTTAATACTTCTCTCAATGAACGACTACAATCAGGTAACATTACATACTTGGGCATTAATATTTCTCCTAGATTGGAAGACTTAATACAATTGAATCATATCCCAATTTTAAAGAACATTGAAGATGATCTTACTAGATGGAAATATCTGCCCATATCACTTATGGGAAGAGTTGCCTCAGTAAAAATGATGGTCCTGCCGAGAATAAACTATTTATTCTCAATGATTCCAAATAAACCTTCAACTGAATGGTTTAAGTCACTGGACTCTTTGATATCTAAATTCCTTTGGAAAAACAAAACTCCACGTATTAGCTTAAAAGCATTACAGAAATCTAAAGATACCGGAGGATTAGAACTTCCCAACTTCTATCACTACTATTTAGCCAATAGGTTACAATATATCTCAAAGTGGTTAAATCCAAATACATTAGATGAAACTTGGATAGACATAGAACAAACTTTATGCAATAATATTAAGATTTCAGATCTACCGTTTATTAGCACAAATATAAAAAGACATGTTTGCTTTAAAAGCATCAGTATTAG
>NW_023631425.1:1431-1526 GCF_014905685.2 Nematolebias whitei | reverse complement strand
AATTGTTTTAATACTGATGATTATGGCATACAGCTCATGAAAACCCATAATGCCTGTCCCAAAAAATTAGCATATTTCATCCCACCAATGAAAGA
>NW_023631425.1:524-1331 GCF_014905685.2 Nematolebias whitei | reverse complement strand
AGGTCATTATTTTCCATAATGTAATGATAAAAATGAAACTTTCATATGTTTAAGATTCATTGCACACCAACTGAAATATTTCAGGTCTTTAATTGTTTTAATACTGATGATTATGGCATACAGCTCATGAAAACCCATAATGCCTGTCCCAAAAAATTAGCATATTTCATCCCACCAATGAAAGACAAGTGTTTTTAATACAAAAAACGCCAACCTTCAAATAATCATGTTCAATTATGCACTCAATACTTGGTCGGGAATCCTTTTGCATGAATGACTGCTTCAATGCGGCGTGGCATGGAGGCAATCAGCCTGTGGCACTGCTGAGGTGTTATGGAGGCCCAGGATGCTTCGATAGCGGCCTTAAGCTCATCCAGAGTGTTGGGTCTTGTGTCTCTCAACTTTCTCTTCACAATATCCCACAGGTTCTCTATGGGGTTCAGGTCAGGAGAGTTGGCAGGCCAATTGAGCACAGTAATACCATGGTCAGTAAACCATTTACCAGTGGTTTTGGCACTGTGAGCAGGTGCCAGGTCGTGCTGAAAAATGAAATCTTCATCTCCATAAAGCTTTTCAGCAGATGGAAGCATGAAGTGCTCCAAAATCTCCTGATAGCTAGCTGCATTGACCCTGCCCTTGATAAAACACAGTGGACCAACACCAGCAGCTGACATGGCACCCCAGACCATCACTGACTGTGGGTGCTTCACACTGGACTTCTGGCATTTTGGCATTTCCTTCTCCCCAGTCTTCCTCCAGACTCTGGCACCTTGATTTCCGAATGACATGCAAAATTTGCTTTCATCC
>NW_023631425.1:0-424 GCF_014905685.2 Nematolebias whitei | reverse complement strand
GCCCTTCTCCACAATCCTCCTCAGGGTCCGGTCACCTCTTCTCGTTTCTGCCACACTTTTCCCTTCTCACAGACTTCCCACTGAGGTGCCTTGATACAGCACTCTGGGAACAGTCTATTCATTCAGCAATTTCTTTCTGTGTCTTACCCTCTTGCTTGAGGGTGTCAATGATGGTCTTCTGGACAGCAGTCAGGTCGGCAGTCTTACCCATGATTGCGGTTTTGAGTAATGAACAAGGCTGGGAGTTTTTAAAAGCCTCAGGAATCTTTTGCAGGTGTTTAGAGTTATGTTGTTGATTCAGATGGTTAGGTTAATAGCTTGTTTAGAGAACCTTTTCATGATATGCTAATTTTTTGGGACAGGCATTTTGGGTTTTCGTGAGCTGTATGCCATAATCATCAGTATTAAAACAATTAAAGACCTG
>NW_023631424.1:0-1526 GCF_014905685.2 Nematolebias whitei | reverse complement strand
ACTTGGAGGCCGCGTCCGGCGGCGTTGACGACTTGGAGGCCGCGTCCGGCGGCGTTGACGACTTGGAGGCCGCGTCCGGCGGCGTTGACGACTTGGAGGCCGCGTCCGGCGGCGTTGACGACTTGGAGGCCGCGTCCGGCGGCGTTGACGACTTGGAGGCCGCGTCCGGCGGCGTTGACGACTTGGAGGCCGCGTCCGGCGGCGTAGACGACTTGGAGGCCGCGTCCGGCGGCGTAGACGACTTGGAGGCCGCGGCAGGCGGCGTAGACAACTTGGAGGCCGCGGCAGGCGGCATAGACAACTTGGAGGCCGCGGCAGGCGGCGTAGACAACTTGGAGGCCGCGGCAGGCGACGTAGACCACTTGGAGGCCGCGGCAGGCGGCGATGACCACTTGGAGGCCGCGGCAGGCGGCGATGACCACTTGGAGCTCTGCGGCAGGCGGCGATGACCACTTGGAGCTCTGCAACAGACGGCGAAGAGACCTGTAGCTCTGCAGCAGACGGCGAAGAGACCTGGAGCTCTGCAGCAGACGACGTAGAGACCTTTGGTGCGGTGAAGTTGATCGGTGCTAGATGAGTGATGGTGACATTGGGTGTGCTGAGTTTCCTAGTTTCTATTAATAATTTATTGTACTCCGAGAGCTGAACGAGACCGGGCCATGAAAGCAAAAACTTCTCCATTAAAGAAAATATAACTCTTGAGCAGTCCGGGTTATTTTTAGCATTAGTAAATGAATCTAATAAAGACTGGTTTATAAATGCAAGATCCTGGGGTGAATATGTGACTGATGGGCAAGTGTCTTTAAGTGAGGGTGTAGAGTCAGGTGTCGCCCCCACCGAAAACCTGAGAGGTGGGGCGGCGGAACACGCCCCCACCGAGTCACTTGTAACATGCCCCATAGGTACGGACTGACCGGGTTGGACAGCCGCGGCACGATGCGACGGCGAGAGGCCGGACTCCGCCCCCACCAAGAACCTGGAGGGCGAGGCCACGGAATCCGCCCCTGTAACGTCAACCGGACCGGACCTGCCGAACCAAGCAGAAGTGGACCGGAGCCCCCGCGGGACGTCGGACCTCGCCCCCACCGAAAACCTGAGAGGTGAGGCGGCGGATCCGGCTCCCACAGAAACACCAGAACCAACTCTACAATTCTGCTCAGCCGACGAAACCGGCCCGGTCGCCGCGGGCTGCCCTCTGGACCGCTTCCTACCTCCCCGGCGACGACGGGTGAGTCGAGGGACCGGAACAAAACCGAACTCCTCCTCGATCTCTTCGTCCTCCCCCGACGTCCATCCCGAGTAACCGGGCGAGGCGGACTCTGAAACAGCGGTGCGGTGGCTTCCCCGGTACCGAGCTCTGTCCTCCTCGAGGACCAGGAGTGGAGAGGACAGGATTTCCACTTCCTGGTCATAACGTCCTTGAGAGCGGACGGGCCTAGTCCAGAACCCGCCGCACCGGATTGTGGATCTGCTCATCACAGGAGGCTCGGAGGGAAGAAAAAAAAGAAAAAAGGTGAGCTGCCGAG
>NW_023631423.1:0-1526 GCF_014905685.2 Nematolebias whitei | reverse complement strand
TGTGTCTGAAGGGATGTTTTTAAGCTTGTCAATATGTCTGAAGGTATTTTTTCAAGCTTGCCAATATGTCTGAAAAGAGTTTTTAATCTTTCCACGATGTTCAAAGTGATGCTTTCAAGCTTGTTAATGTGTCTGAAAGGATGTATTTGTTTGCCACTCTGTCTGAAGTGATGTTTTCATGTTTGCCAATATGTCCAAAAGGATGTTTTCAAGCTTGCAAATGTGTCTGAAGGGATGTTTTCAAGTTTGCAAATGTGACTTTATGGGATGTTCTCAAGCTTGCCAATGTGACTTAAAGGGATGTTTACAAGCTTGCCACTATGTCCAAAGTGATGTTTTCAAGCTTGCAAATTTGTCCAAAGTGATGTTTTAAAGCTTGCAAATGAGTCTGAAGTGATTGTTTTCAAGCTTTCTACTATGTCTGAAGGGATATTTTCAAGCTTACCAATGTGTCTGAAAGGATGTTTTTAAGTTTGTCACTATGTCCAAAGGGATGTTTTAAAGCTTGCAAATGTATCCAAAGTGATGTTTTCAAGCTTTCCACCATGTCTGAAGGGATATTTACAAGCTTACCACTACGTCCACAGTGATCTTTTCAAGCTTTCCACTCTGTCTGAAGTGATATTTTCATGCTTGCCATTATGTCCAAAGGGATGTTCTCAAGCTTGCAAATGTGTCTCAAGGGATGTTTTCAAGTTTGTGATTGTGACTTTATGGTATATTCTCAAGCTTGCAAATGTGTCTTAAGTACTATTTTGAACCTTGCCACTATTTCCAAAGTGATGTTTTAAAGCTCAAAAAATGTGTCGGAAGGGATGTTTTTAAGCTTGTCAATATGTCTGAAAAGAGTTTTTAATCTTTCCACAATGTTCAAAGTGATGCTTTCAAGCTTGTTAATGTATCTGACAGGATGTATTTGTTTGCCACTCTGTCTGAAGTGATGTCATGTTTGCCACTATGTCTGAAGGGATATTTTCAAGCTTACCACTACGTCCACAGTGATCTTTTCAAGCTTTCCACTCTGTCTGAAGGGATGTTTTCATGCTTGCCACTATGCCCAAAAGGATGTTTTCAAGCTTGCAAATGTGTCTGAAGTGATGTTTTCAAGTTTGCAAATGTGACTTTATGAGATGTTCTGAAGCTTGCCAATGTGACTTTATGGGATGTTTACAAGCTTGCCAATGTGTCTGAAATGATGTTTCCAAGCTTGCCACTGTGTCTGAAGTGAAGTTTTCAAGCTTGCCACTTTGTCCAAAGTTATGCTTTCAAGCTTTTCACTCTGTCAGAAGTGATGTTTTCATGCTTTCCACCACGGCCAAAAGGATGTATTCAAGCTTGCAAATGTGTCTGAAGGGATGTTTTCAAGTTTGCGATTGTGACTTTATGGTATATTCTCAAGCTTGCAAATGTGTCTTAAGTAATATTTTGAACCTTGCCACTATTTCCAAAGTGATGTTTTAAAGCTCACAAATGTGTCTGAAGGGATGTTTTTAAGCTTGTCAATATGTCTGAAGGTATGTTTTCAA
>NW_023631422.1:0-1526 GCF_014905685.2 Nematolebias whitei | reverse complement strand
GAAGCGTCAGAAAAAACCCAAAAGGTTTCTGTGTAACTTTATCAGAAAGGGGGTCGCCAAAAAGGCGTACCTGTCAGTAACACTCGAAGGTGTCCTCACACACGAAGCACTCTTGGACGGTGGGGCAGACATAACAATTATGTCAGCTAAACTGTTCGAGGAGCTGAGGACGGCCGCTGCCAGTGTTAACAGGATAATACCTCTCTCTGAATGTGCTATAGAAATGCAGGGTCTATCAGAGATGAAAACAACCCTGACAGCTATAGCAATGGTTCACATGCAAATTGGCAATATGACACTGTACCACCCAGTACATGTGTCTCGTGTTGACTCATTCCCATTTTTGGTTGGCCAGGATTTTATAAATCGCTTCGACGCGATTATAGATTATGGTGATCAAATAATGTGGACAAAAGTGAGCAAACCACTGCCAATAGATACGCCTCCGGAGTGTGACACAGACTGCCCAACAGCAGGTACCGCGGAAGGCGCACAGGACTCCTCAGCCGAGGACACGAGCCCGGTGAGTACTCCTCTGACACCATGTGAAACCAAAGAGACCCACCAAGTGGTCCAAACTCTGACTCAACAAGACAGCCTCCTCTGTGAGCTAGAGCAGTCAGAGTCCACCAAACACTACCTACCACTGGTAGTTAAGGGTGTAGAGATCCAAGGGTCCCACACCAACGATGCTGTTCTGTCTCTGTGGACAGATAAATCAGCAATTAACCGAGCTTTCTATGAAACCTTGGTTCACAAACACGTTGGTCTAGAACTAATTAAAAAAGCTTTCCGCTTTCCATTAGTTCCCAATAGTTCACAGGTAATGACCGCAGAAGGAGTCATTAACCTAAAACTAAACTGGAACCAACGAGAACTGGTTCACCCATTTCTCGTTATCCAAAACTTACCACATGCATCCTACATAGGCTCTGACATTTTGGTAAGGTTGGGTGTCCGCGTGGACACCATCAACAAGGTGCTGTGGTCCCTGAAACCAGCCACAAAGGACCCTCATGTGCTAGACACAGCAAACCTTAAGGCTGGGCAGACCATTCCAGAGGCCTGTCAGGTTGCTAGCAACCAAGACACCACAGTACCACCTCAGGTGATTAACCTAATGGTGCGAATTCACATAATAGCTGGACAAGCTATTAGCCATAAACAGGCATATTTTCAACCCTCTCCTGCATTTTTCAATTTGGGACTGTCCGTGGAAGCCACGAACCAGGTGAGTCTTGACTCCAGGACCACATCTATTGCTGTGTGTAACACAGGCATGGATGAGGTGCTGATCCCAAAAAACACTATGCTAGGATGGTTGATTTCGTCTGACTTTCATGATTTTGAACTAGGCATTCCATTTCTGGGAGGACTCCCAGACAACCTGGTACCGAGTCAAGAAGCTGGGCCAGTATGGTTCACAAAACCAACACAGGCCATAGCCCTTTTCTCAACCGATGATGTCGACCAAGGACCTCAAACCTATGGTGTCTTACCCATAGACAGGCCCGACGACTCAGAAA
>NW_023631421.1:0-1526 GCF_014905685.2 Nematolebias whitei | reverse complement strand
GTCCTGTCTGCACTACTGGGTTCGTTCCTGTCCACCTGATCCTGACATTACGACCCGACCACACATCAGAACCCAGCGGGCAGGGCTCTCTCGGCAACTCACCTTTTTTCTTTTTCTCCTCCGAGCCTTCCTGTGATGAGCGAGCGTACAATCCGGTGCGGCGGGTTCTGGACCAGACCCATCCGCCCACAAGGACGTTTTGACCAGGAGGTGGAAGTCCTGTCTTCACCACTCCTGGTCCTCGAAGAAAACAGTGCTCGGCACCGGGGAACCCACCAAACCCCTGTTTCAGAGTCCGCCTCGCCCGGCTACTCGGGATGGACGTCGGGGGAGGACGAAGAAATCGAGGATGAGTTCTGTTTTGCTCCTGTCCCCCGACTATCCCGCCGTCGCCGGGGAGGTAGAAAGCGGTCCCAGGGGCAGTCTGCGGCGCCTGGCCGGGTCTCGTCGGCTGAGCAGAATCATAGAGTTGGTTCCGGTGTTTTTGTGGGAGCTGGTCCCGCCGCCTCACCTCACAGGTTTCCGGTGGGGGCGAGGTCCAGCGTCCCGCGGGAGCTCCGGTCCACTCCTGTTCGGTTCGGCGAGTCCGGTCCACGTGACGTTACGGGGGCGGGTTCCGTCGCCTCACCTTCCAGGTTCCTGGTGGGGGCGGAATCCAGCCTTCCACGTCACACCGTGCCGCGGCTGTCCAACCCAGTCAGACCGTGCCTCCTGGGCATTCTCCCAGCGACTCTGTGGGGGCGTGTTCCGCTGCCCCACCTTCCAGGTTTCCGGTGGGGGCGACACCTGACACCACACCCTCATTTAAAGACTCTTGCCCATCAATCACATATTCACCCCATGAACTTGCACTAATAAACCAGACTTTACTAGATTTATTTACTTCTGCTAAAAATAACCCGGACTGCTCAGATGTTTTATTTTCCCTGATGGAAGAATCTTTAGTTTCACGTCCCGGTCTCATTCAGCTCCCTGAGTATAACTGTTTATTAATAAAAATTAGGTCACTCATCACACCCAAGGTCACTTATACACACTCTGAACTCTCCTCTGCTCCTCTGACTCCTGGACCCATCACCTTCGCTGCTGTTCCGCCTGCTGAGTGCCTCGCCATTGGTGCACCTGCTTCTGTCGCCTCAGAATCAGTTTCTGTTTCCCGTCGCCGCCGCCGCCGCAGAAGATCAGTTCCTGCCGTCACCACAGAGGAGTCGGTTCCTGCCTCCGCTGCAGAGCTCCAGGCCTCTCCATCGTCTGCTGCAGAGCTCCAGGCCTCTCCGTCGTCTGCTGCAGAGCTCCAGATCTCTCCGTCGTCTGCTGCAGAGCTCCAGGTCTCTCCGTCGTCTGCTGCAGAGCTCCAGGTCTCTCCGTCGTCTGCTACAGAGCTCCAGGTCTCTCCGTCGTCTGCTGCAGAGCTCCAGGTCTCTCCGTCGTCTGCTGCAGAGCTCCAGGTCTCTCCGTCGTCTGCTGCAGAGCTCCAGGTCTCTCCGTCGTCTGCTGCAGAGCTCCAGGTCTCTCCGTCGTCTGCT
>NW_023631420.1:0-1526 GCF_014905685.2 Nematolebias whitei | reverse complement strand
AATCTGTGATGAGACTGATGAGGGTTCTTGCTCCTTGGGGAGTTCCAGCGAATCCCTTTCTGAGTCGTCGGACCTGTCTATGGGTAAGACACCATAGGTTTGTGGTCCTTGGTCAACGTCATTGGTTGAGAAAAGAGCTATGGCCTGTGTTGGTTTCGTGAAACATACTGGCCCAGTTTCTTGACTCGGTACCAGGTTATCTGGGAGTCCTCCCAGAACTGGAATGCCTAGTTCAAAATCATGAAAATCAGGTTCTGAGTGTTCAGCTTGCGATGACTCATCATCGTTTGTGTGTGAGTTTACCCCCCCTTCTTCCGATGAGGGGTTGTTGGAGGCAACAACAGCAATGTCTTGGTGTGTTCCACCGACATCTGTAATGTTGTCATTCGCGCCTTCAGATTTAGTAGCGATCACATCGCTACACAGTGCTCCAGGTTGGATTCCCATTTCAGCGTTTTTCAAAGTTTCTAAAAACCTTTGCAGTTTCTCTGTCTCTTCCGAGCTCAGAGGTGTAGGGCATTGTATCTGGAACTTTTGTGATTTTATCGCCTCGGTTCGTGTCGTCCGAGGTGGGGGAGGGTTAGGTACGTCTTTTGGGGGTTCCTTTTCGGACTTCCCCTGAGAATATGGGTCCTCTTGGATCCCATATCTTTGCGTCCTACGCATACCCCATTTACGATAATCACGTCCATCCTCTGAAAGAGGAGCTTTTCTGTCCCAGCGTGGACCTTCATTACACGGTTTGTTAGTTTGAAAATACTGCTTTTTCTCGCCTGTTTTAGGAGGTGGAGGCGATGCACTCCATCCTTCCATTTCCAGGGAGTGGGGTTTAACCTTTATACCAGGAAACACCTCTATGGGCGTCTTAGCATGAGAACATGCCTCAAACACATTCACAGCACACTGTTTAATCTCATTGATGGATTTTTCTCTGAAATTTGCCATAATTTGTACTGACATGCGTATGTCAGTGTGGAGATTTTTGCTGAAAACAAATTTAAAACCTTCTTCTTCCTCCATTCCGGTTTCATTTCTGTAACCAAAATAAGCTTGGAAGATTCTTTTGTAATAAACCTTTGGATGTTCATTCTTGCCCTGCGTGACCTTGTCAGCAGCTGGGAAACCAGCAGGTCCCGTGCAGGGGTCGTACTCTCTGATCAAAGCTTCACACAGAAAGTTGTAATCCTTTCTCGTTGCATCAGGTAGACGCTCGATGAAGGTGAACACCTCTCTGTCTGAAGTGAGCCTTATCAGACTGATCTTATCCTCAACCGTAGCATTAGGATAACCTCTCAATCTGAACGCAAGATCTCTGAGGTATGCTTTTGTTCCAGTTGAGCCCATTGGTCCCGGTACAAAGCGTTGTACATATTTTGAGATTTTTTGCAAATCATCCATTGAAGGAGAAAGTATCAACGGTCTCACTTGCGTGGTTGGTAGTGCAAATTGGTGCAGGTCTGTCCCTATCACCCGAGATGAGGGTGGAGGTGTTTCTCTACCCACATGTGGAGGTGGCAGAATGGGAT
>NW_023631419.1:0-1527 GCF_014905685.2 Nematolebias whitei | reverse complement strand
AGACTTGTAATTGCCTTATACAACAGCGCCCCCTTTCGGTCAGGATATGGAAGCTCCACTCACCCACAGACACACACACAGAAAAAAGAAAAAAAAACTAAGCCTTCCACACACAGACTCACACACTCCCCCCTCTTCTTTCTTATTGTTTCGTCTCCCTCAACGCCTCCGGCCTTGAAGCCTTTACACAACATAGAAAACACGGCACAAACAATAGTTATTACAACGTCCTAACCCTAATGTGATCCCTGATCACAGGAAATTTGGCAAAACTACCTAAGTCCCAGACTTTCACATTTCCCTTTAAACTAAACTATTAAAGGCATCTTTTTAGTGGGCAGTCAACACCCACAACGCAGACGCGGACGTAGCTGGGGTCCTTGACCCGGTTCCCGTCTCTCTCGTCAGAGGGACGGTTCGTACGCCACCACCGCTGAAAAAAAGGGAAATGTTGTTCACGTCCGACGCGAACGGCACGAGTCCAACTCGTGAAACTATCTACGAAATACACTTAAATGTTAAACTAAGGCATGCAAAGGACACGCACGCACACGCACGCAGCGTGTAACGCCCAATGTGTCTGAATACGCGTACCCCGTTCGTCAGAAGTACCACTAATCACCGTAAATTAGCTTAACAACCATCTTTATTTCCGGAGATGGTATTAAACACCCACAGAGGAAGATTGAATTTGGTTTACGGCCGAATAGCGGAGTTTTTTGGGCCTTTCGGCCAACTTAGGTAACCCGCTTACCTGTTCGTAGAATAGGCCTAGTTCGCTCTGCGGGTGTCCAGCACCACTCGATCCAATCCATGTGTCCGCCAGCTGTACGTCGGGGTCACCATCTGTTGTGGCTTTCCTCCACAATTGTGCTCAAGACAGCTGAGACGGTCACCTTAGTTCAAAAGATTTATTTGACAAACAGGAGTTACAGGTATTCAGAGACAAACAATTACATTTGTAAAATATATGCATATATTTGGAGCATTAAAGAACGAACCGTCTCGGTCTGCGCTTCCCCAGAAATGCTCGCTGGGTGTGTGTTATTTTTGGGTTTTATCAAAGTTTGAGAAGGCTAGCTTTTCTGATTGGTTTAGACCCGAGGTTGCTATGGTTACGGGTCTAGCCCGCCCCCTCAAGGCCCCCTCTTACTGCATTCCAGAGATAAGCTCTATGGAAGCTTGGTTTCTTTGTCTGCGTTTAGACCGTTAACACTCTGTTTCAGTTTAACTTGATTATACCTTATTGATACCAAATGATCTGAGTTAAAGTTGTTTCTTTCTAGGAATAATTAATAACTATTAATTATCTAACTCATGTTTATGTGTTCTTAATTGATCCCTCTTATTATACTTGTGTTTCAGTTCAGTTGAAGCCACCCTGCCCCCACATCTAGTAAAATTCTCTTGTAATTTACTGTGAAGATTAAACCTGTGTCCTCTCATCTAAACTGAACCTGTGTCAAACAATGATTAAAATGATTAAATGTTAATTGTTATTATAATATATCAAATGTGAACTTGTAA
>NW_023631418.1:0-1527 GCF_014905685.2 Nematolebias whitei | reverse complement strand
ATGTACAAATGTACCTGTGACAGTTTAATAAGTTTTTTTGTTACTGTTATTGATGCTGATATATTCTTGGTAATAATTCTTATTTCTTGTTCTGTCTTGAGAGAGTCTCATCTCAACTTGACCCATGATTACCAAACACTAAACTTGACTCATCTCCACAATCACGTTTTTCTTTAATGATAATGTCACAATTTATGCTGCAGTCTTTGACAAATGATCTACAACTTGAACTAAATTACGTCAGTCTTGTTGTCATGTTGTCATCATTCTTTGTTAAATCAGGTCTCTCTTGTAAATGAGTCCTCGAGGCTCAATGGGATTTACCTGTAGAAATAAAGGTTGAATGAATCTCTCAGGAAAAAAAAAGCCAAATATTTTCTAGTTGAGTTCAGTAACTGGAATTACCATAAATTTAAAAAAGACCACCTTTCAAAATTTAAGCAGTAATAGATATTTTAAAACGTTGAATTAGAAATAGACCCGTTTAAACCGTCGTGTTGCAGAGCAGCTGCAGTTAAAACACAACTAGTAATTCAACATGTTTCATTAACTAAAACTGGCGACATGAAGTATTAATGTTGATAAACTGTGGTACAGAACAGTCAGATAACGCTTCACAATGGCAAAAAAAAAAGTGTCGTATTTTCATCAACTTACCGGAGAAAACACGGAGAATGAACTACGTTCAATGCTGAACCTCTGCTGTTTGGAACTATTTGCAGCTGAACGACCCACGTGACTTCCGCATTCCATTCATCTATGGGAGTGTCGCAACTCTCTCGTAGGGATCTGGTTGCTGCCAACCATGGATATCATAGATATCATATAATTACTGCCAACGCCTCAGTAAGGACAGCGTCGTTGCTGAGTGACGTCACTACATAATTTGCATAAATGCCTGCGTTGTCTTTCATCTGTGTCGGCTTTCAACGTCACTAAGGCATTTCTGCGTTAGAGTCCTGACGTCACTACATAATTTGCATAAATGCCTTCGTCGGCTTTCATCTGTGTCGGCTTTCATCTGCGTTGTCTTTCATCTGCGTCGGCTTTCAACGTCACTAAGGCGTTAGTCATGACGTCACTCAACAGAGGTTATATATATAGGTCTTGTTTGTGAGATTCTCATTCTCTGCAACCCCAAAGAGGTGTTTAGGTATTTCAAAAGTGATTGAAATAATTTTCTTCTGTTCTTTATACCATTGCAAATAACTTTGCCATGGCTTTTCAGAAATATCACCAAGAAATGCCAGCGCCTCTTAATTTAATGATGCATCTTAGAATCTCTGTAAATTCGGGTGTTTACGTTATAACGGAAATTCTGAGATACACAAGTTACGGAGAAATCGCCCTGTGTGAAAAGGCAGGAGCAGAATACACTTTGAAATGTTATAGAAAAAAGTTCCATCAGACGGCTGAAGAGGAAATCGGGCTTTTTAACGTTCTCAGAAGTGTAGAAGGAGAAAATCTAGTCAGGTATTTCGAATCCTTCGAGTACAAAGATTGGATTTGTCTAGTGTTTGAAAAACT
>NW_023631417.1:0-1527 GCF_014905685.2 Nematolebias whitei | reverse complement strand
CAGATCGACGGACTGTTGACGTCAGGTCTCGGGGAATAACTTTTCACCAGTAAGATGAACATATTATTGTTAGTGTTTTGTGAATATAATATTACTGTACTGTATTTATGTCCACCAGCTGATGTGATGTTCAGTGTAACACGGTGTTCAGCTGCAATGAAGCTGACTGAGATCTGATGACAGGAATATTTTTCTAACAAACATACTCACTGTTTCAGCAGCTTTGGTTCATTATCAACAGACCTGTATCATAATTGGAGTTTTGTTTAAGTTCTAGGAAATAAAAAAATAAAACTAGGGAGAATACAGGAAATAGAAAATAAGATTGACCTCCTCTGTACAATGTTTTTGTGTAGACACAAATCTCCTGTTTTCATTTTGAAGGTTTCCCAAAGAACAAGATGTGAGGAAGAGGAGGAAGTATCTTTGAGGAGGATTCATCTGAGCAGTGAGGATTTTAAACTGGAAGATTTTGATCAAACTGGTCAGACTGTCCGACAGAGATGGTGTGGTACCATCGGTTCACCTTCAAAGAGTAGGAGCATCATTATAAGTTCATTAGAGTTCATAAAGTTACATATTTTATTGTGAGTCACAAGGTGAGACACCTCCATGTGTTTATATGAACAGGTAACTAGAGACTGTAAAGTTCATATTCATGATGCTTTTTCATTTCAGCTTGAAAACTGCAGGACTACAGGAACTCAACAAAAGCTGGAGCTGCTCTGTCTGTGGCCTCTCAGGAACGTGCACGTCACACACACACTCTCAGGAACGTGCACGTCACACACACACTCTCAGGAACGTGCACGTCACACACACAACCTTGGCCTCATGATGTGAGTATTTCTATTTTAAACTTTTATTTTTTCATTTACCTTTATTTATCCAGGTAGTCTCACTGAGTCACGAGAACTCATTTTAAAGAGAGACCTGTTTAGGAGCAGATGGTGGGGGTTGAGTGCCTTGCTCAGGGGACCAGGGTGGGGCCAATGAGGGTGGAGGCAGGTGTGGGTGTTTCACCTTTTCCACCTCATTTTGATGTTGACGGTACCGGGAGTTGAACCTGCGACTTTCCGATCACAGGCCCATCTTGTAACCTCTGCTCCACCACTCCCCCACATAACATCATATCATACTGGTCATATTAAAATCTCACTGGTTTCTTCCAGATGTGTTAAACAACTACTGGTCCCCTGATGTTTCCAGGTGTCTGTGGTCAGTGGATGAAAAGCCTGGCATGAACAAGATGATGCTGGAGATCATCATTTGACGAGAGCTCCCACCTTCTAACTGTGAAGAACAAGAGCAGCTCAGTGATTCCCTCAAGGCTCAGTGAAGGAGCTGAGAGCTGCAGAGAGGCTGATCCATGGAGCTTCAACACAGCAACCTCCAAACATGTCCACCCTCACACACATCGTCCATGAAGACACTGGACCAGAGCACAAGATAATAAGACACTGATAACAACAACAACAATACACATTCACTAATGATTCATACAATTTTAAGTTTTTTTAATTGTTT
>NW_023631416.1:0-1527 GCF_014905685.2 Nematolebias whitei | reverse complement strand
ACCAGTTATAATCAGATTCTCTTGTCTCGCATTTCTTTCCATGTCGTTAACTCTTTTTTCCAAGTTCAATTATTTTATTGTCCTTTTCGCTTATTTGAAGTTTAAGTTGTTTTACTTCCTCAAACAATCCAATTAATAGTTCTTGTTTTGATGTCAGCTTGGCCAGTTCCATACTCATAAAATTCAAAGACTTTTTAATGTCCTCCATGTCTTCTACACTTAGTTCGTCCAAATGTTCTTTCTTTCCACGTTTGGATTTACTTGACATATTTAAGTGAACTTACGACCTGGAGCCAAGCAAAGCCGACGCCCGATCCCAAGTCACAGCTGCCCTTTGGTGGTAGCCAGCGGCCACTGCACCCGAATCCAACGTCAGATGGAGAACAGACCAAAAGGCCCCAGGAGCCTGCAGAAACCTCCACGGAAGACCAGCCTCCAGCTGCACACAGACCCAACGGCCGCAGACCCGAACCCCCGCCTTCCAAAGCAGGCACAACCCCGGCAGAAGGTCTCCACAGCAGCCCCACACCGTCGCTCCCCAGCTCGGCGGAGCCAACTCCACGGCCTGCCTTTCACCTCCTTCCTCTCTCTGTGTCCTCCTTTCTCACTGTCCTTCTCCACTCAGTTTTCAGTAATTTGTCATTTTTGAAGCAGTTTTAGCAGTTTTATCCAAAGTTAAGTCCACTTTTCAGTTAATTGTTTGCAGAGACACTCCCAAACATACTTGCCCGGCGGCCATCTTGAATTCCACACCGTCGCTCCCCAGCTCCTCAGCTCCGC
Organism: Nematolebias whitei; assembly: GCF_014905685.2. Lineage (NCBI taxonomy): Eukaryota > Metazoa > Chordata > Actinopteri > Cyprinodontiformes > Rivulidae > Nematolebias > Nematolebias whitei. Next base: position 747 of record NW_023631416.1, on the reverse strand, counting down.
CAATCATTCAATACAAGCCGGCGAGCGCTGGGGAGCGGTGTGCGCGCCTTCATTAACGCAGCGCCGTTTGAGTGAATGCTGCTGGTGTCGAGGGAGCACGCATTTGACACCGCTGCGTTGAGAAGCGTGCTGCTCAGGCTGAAAAACGAGCTATTTCACTGGACTCGTTATGCGGACCACAGTCACTTTCGACTGTTGTGTCATGCGAGCATCTCGTGTTTATTTTGGAGCAGCGGTGATTCTGAAAAACCTTTTTTTAAGGCCACTGGCTCGTTTGTGTGGAGGATGTGTGAAGCAGCCGCTGTGAGGTCATCCGAGCTGACAGACTGGCTAAAATTAGACACTTTAATCATTGAATGATGTTTTATTTCAAATCTGTAACCATTTGCTGGTTCTGTTTGTGTCTGTGTTTCCCTAGTGTTTCCTCGTCAGTTTAATTGGTGCCACCTTTGTCTCGTCACAGCTGTTGTAATCACGTCTTGTCTTGTCCTTGTATATAAGCCTCCTGTTCTGTTTTGTTCCTCGTCGGGTCGTATTCGTTGCGTCTCTGTGTTCTCCTGCGTTTCCCCTGAGCTCTCCTGAGTCCTCCCTGAGTTTCCCTCTGAGCCTTCGGTTCACGTAAGTTTTGCTGCCACGTCAGTTGTTTATTTTTGTTCGTTATCCACCATTAAATATTTATTTTTATAATCTGCCGAGTTGAGTCCTGTCTGCACAACTGGGTTCGTCCCTGACTACCAAATCCTGACA
>NW_023631415.1:303-1527 GCF_014905685.2 Nematolebias whitei | reverse complement strand
AGGAAGAAAAGGAGAGACTCAGGAGACTCAAGGAAGCGCACCCAACGAAGACGACCCGACAAAGGACAACACAGAATAGGGTGACTTAAATACAAGGAGAAGACGAGACATGATAGCAAACAGCTGGGACGAGACACAGGTGGCACTAATGGAACTAATGAGGGAGCACGAGGGAAACAGACAAACCGGGCCACAGAAAACTAACATCCTTACAGTACCCCCCCCCCCCCAAAGACGCCTCCAGGCGTCCCCAAAACCCCCCCTCACTAAGGACTAGGGTGGGTGGAGGGTGGCACTGCAAGGGTGGAGGGCCCGAGGAAAACACGAGGACCAGAGAAAAGACACGAGGGACCAGAGAGAAATAAAGGACACGAGGAGCCAGAAAAAACGAGGACACGAGGAACCACAGGGAAATAAAGGACACGAGGAACCACAGAGAACGAGGACACGAGGAACCAGAAAACGAGGAGAAAAAGGACACGAGGAGCCAGAAAACGAGGACACAAGGAGAAAAAGGACACGAGGAACCACAGAGAAGGGACACGAGGAACCAGAGAAAAAGGGGACACGAGGAACCAGAAAAGGGACACGAGGAGCCACAGAGAACGAGGACACGAGGAACCAGAAAACGAGGAGCCAGAGAAAAGGACACGAGGAGACATGGAGAAAAAGGGACAAGAGGAATTCCAAAGAACGAGACACGAGGAGCCAAAGAGAACGAGGAACCAGAAAACGAGGACACGAGGAGCAAAAAGGACACGAGGAGCAAAAGGACACGAGGAGCAAAAGGACACGAGGAGCAAAAGGACAAGAGGAGCCAAGGAGAAAAACAAGACACGAGGAGCCAGAGAAAACAAAACACGATGAGCCAGAGAAAACAAAACACTAGGAGCCAGAAAAAACAAAACACTAGGAGCCAGAGAAAAACAAAACACGAGGAGCCAGAGAAAACCAAAACACGAGGAGCCAGAGAAAACAAGGAGACACGAGGGATCACAAGGAATATGGATGGTCAAGGGACCGTCCCTAAGAGACACTGTTCCGGCGGGCGGCCGGGAGGCTGTCCATCAGACCGGGCCAGGTCAGGGGGGTGGCCGGGAGGCCGTCCAAAACACAGGGCCCAAGGGAACACTGCTTGCGGCGTGGAAGCCTGGAGAGCTGCAGCGGACGGCGTTGAAGCCTGGAGGGCTGCAGCAGACGGCGTGGGAGCCTGGAGGGCTGCAG
>NW_023631415.1:0-293 GCF_014905685.2 Nematolebias whitei | reverse complement strand
GGGAGCCTGGAGGGCTGCAGCAGACGGCGTGGGAGCCTGGAGGGCTGTAGCAGACGGCGTGGGAGCCTGGAGGGCTGCAGCAGGAGACGAGGGAACCTTGGAGGCTGCAGCAGGAGACGAGGGAACCTTGGAGGGTGCAGCAGGAGACGAGGGGAACTTGGAGGGTGCAGCAGGAGACGAGGGAAACTTGGAGGGTGCAGCAAGAGACGAGGGAAACTTGGAGGGTGCAGCAGGAGACGAGGGAAACTGGGAGACTGCAGCAGGAGACGAGGGAACCTGGGAGACTGCAGCAG
>NW_023631414.1:0-1527 GCF_014905685.2 Nematolebias whitei | reverse complement strand
AGTGAACCGGGTTACTTTAGTGACTCATTAGATTGATCCAGATCCATAAAGTGAACCAGGTTACTTTAGTGACTCATTAGATTGATCCAGATCCATAAAGTGAACCGGGTTTACCAGTTTTACTGAGATCCTAAATGACCACGCAAATGGAAGCTGTACACAATAGAAGCTGCACGTGGAAAATCAGGCGCGAGGTATCACTTCCGTTCCGCGGGAGGTGGGTGTGACGACAAAGGGGTGATGTTGTAGACGCCTCATTGAGCACTGAATCTTACGTCGACGTCTCCGCCATATTGGATGTGGCAACAGTGAAATGGTAGGAGATGATGCCTCATTTATTCAGAGGCAACATGGAAAAAGTTGATCAAGACTCTTCTTTTCCAAGATTTTTAACTTATAACAAGTTAAAACTTACAACTTATAACTTATAACATCTTTTTTTCCTGAATTTATTGGGCACAGGTCCAGACAGAACCATTGCTCGGTCCGTATCCGGACCGAGATCCACCTATTAGTGACCTCTGCTCTACACCAAAATATCCAAGAATTAAGAAATAGAAACTTTCTGGAATATTAGTTTAAATATTTGTTGACATATCATCAGAACAGTCACTTCAATACTGTTGTGGATCGGCTACCACGTCGTGTTCAAGACAGCTGAGGCGTCGCCCTCGGTATAAAAGATTTATTTGACAAAACATGGGTTACAGATATTCAGAGACAAACAATTACATTAATAAGATATATGCATATGATCTGGAGCATTAAAGAACAAACCGTCTCGGTGTGCGCCTCCCGGAAATGCTCGGTGGGCGTGTGTCATTTCCGGCCTTTTATCAACGTCTGAGAAGGCTAGCTTTCTGATTGTTTAGCTTCTGTTGCTATGGTTACGACTCTAGCCCGCCCCCTCAAGGACGTTAATGTCTTCATTTCAGATAAGAAGTTTTTGGTTCACTGAAATTGGTTCTTTGTTTAAAGTTTAACTTGCTATTATACTTTAGGGATACAAAATGATTCGTGTCAAAATTGTTTATAGGAATAATTAATAACTATTAATTATTACCTACCTCATGGGTATGTGTTAATCAGTGTCTCTTGAAGGCCTGGTGATTCTCTGCTTTAAGGCAGATACATCTCGGTTTCCTTGTCTGCGTTTAAACTAACACTCTGTTGTGGAGCATCTAATCATGAATTAGAGAAAAGAGAAAACCTGAGGGATTTTACTTAGTCAAACTATATTAAGTCTAAATTAAAGAAATGTGTTCTAGCTTTATTTATGTTAATCAGTCTGCTATCTGGCATGATTTGATTGCTTGTAATATATCAAATGTGAACTTGTAAACTTATCATTAGCTAATATAAGATTATATGTAAAGGTAAAATAGTTTTAATTAGTAAACATTTTCTATAAATATAGTTCAACCCTGGAAGAAAGGCACGCACACACTTTATACAACATGACATTTGAATGCTTGATAGGAAATATAAAAAGTTATAAAAATATGAAATCCAACAATACTGTCCACT
>NW_023631413.1:0-1527 GCF_014905685.2 Nematolebias whitei | reverse complement strand
CTTCCACTACACTTCCAGGCTCCGAGGATTCGATCATCTTCCGTTTCCACTACTCTTCCAGGCTCCGAGGCTTCGATCATCTTCCAATTCCACTACTAATCCAGGCTCCCAGACATCGATCATCTTCCACTTCCACTACTCTTCCAGGTTCCGAGGATTCGATCATCTTCCGGTTCACTACTCTTCCAGGCTCTGAGGCTTTGATCATCTTCTGCGTCCACTACTCTCCCAGGGTCCGAGGCTTCGATCGTCTTCCGCTTCCACTACTATTCCAAGCTCAGAGTCTTCGATCATCTTCCTCTTCCACTTCTCTTCCAGGCTCCGAGGCTTCGATCATCTTCCGCTTCCACTACTCTTCCAGTCTCCAAGGCTTCGATCACCTTCCGCTTCCACTACTCCTCCAGGCTCTGAGACAGCGATCTTCCGCTTCCACTACTCTTCCTGGCTCTGAGGCTTCAGTCATCTTCCGCTTTCAGTACTCTTCCATGCTCCTAGGCATCTATCATCTTCTGCTTCCACTGCTGCTCCAGATTCCGAGGCTTGGATCATCTTCTAATACCACTACTCTTCCAGGCTCCGAGGCTTCAATCATCTTCTGCTTCCAATACTCTTCCAGGCTCCGAGGCTTCAATCATCTTCCACTTTCACTTCTCCTCCAGGCTCCGAGGCTTCAATCATCATCGGCTTCCACTACTCTTCCAGGCTCTGAGGCTTCGATCATCTTCTGTTTCCACTACTCTTCCAGGCTATGAGGCTTCGATCTTCTTCCACTTCCACTGCTCCTCCAGTCTCCGAGACCTCGATCTTCCACTTCCACTGCTCGTCCAGACTACGAGACCCCAATCTTCCACTTCCACTACTCTTCCAGGCTCCGAGGCTACGGTCATCATCTGCTACCACTACTCTTCCATGCTCCGAGGCTTCTATCATCTTCTGCTTCCACTACTCCTCCAGGCTCTGAGGCTTCGATCATCTTCCAATTCAACTACTCTTCTAGGCTCCCAGGCATCGATCATCTTCTGCTTCCAATACTTTTCCAGGCACTGATGCTTTGATCATCTTCAGCTTCTACAACACTTCCAGGCTCCGAGGATTCGATCATCTTCCGGTTCCTCTATTCTTCCAGGCTCTGAGGCTTCGATCATCTTCTGCCTCCACTAATCTTCCAGGCTCCGAAGCTTCGATCATCTTCCGCTTCCACTACTCTTCCAGGCTCCGAGGCTTCAATCATCTTCCACTTCCACTACTCTTCCAGGCTCCGAGGATTCAATCATCTTCCACTTTCACTACTCCTCCAGGCTCAGAGGCTTCGATCATCTTCTGTTTCCACTACTCTTCCAGGCTATGAGGCTTCCATCATCTTCCGCTTCCACTGTTCCTCCAGTCTCCGAGACCTCGATCTTCCACTTCCACTTCTCGTCCAGACTACGAGACCTTAATCTTCCACTTTCACTACTCTTCTAGGCTCCGAGGCTTGGATCATCTTCCGCTTCCACTATTCTTCCTGGCTCTGAGGCTTCGGTCATC
>NW_023631412.1:901-1528 GCF_014905685.2 Nematolebias whitei | reverse complement strand
TGGTTAGTGCTTTAAAAGGAGAAGCGCTTCAGTGGGCACATGCTTACCTTCGTAGACAGCCCATTGAAACTCTGACGTTTGCTACCTTCTTGAAGGATTTTCTTCGGGTTTTTGACCACCCTTTGCAGCAGGAGGAAACAGCCCAAAAACCTTTTACGTTACGTGAGGGGAAAGAGACGGTGTCCAAATTCGCCATCCACTTCCGCATCATCGCCGAGGAGTCCGGCTGGGGTGAGATAGCGTTACGCAGTGCATTTATTAACGCTTTAAATCGACAGATTAAAGATCAACTAGTCACCCGGGACATCCCTTCAGATTTGGACGATGTAATTTCTCTGGCCATTCGAATACACAACAGGGTTCGGGAGAGCCTCTTAGAAGAAGACTACAAGCCCCACAAACTTCCATTTCCCGGAAGTAATGACTCCGCAACAGGGGATTCCACCTCTCAACTCAAACCTATGCAGATTGGTATGACTCGATTTTCTCCCGAGGAGCAACAGCGTCGCCTCAAGGCCAACGCTGTAGGGATCTGCACCTGCCCTGCTCTGTGCAGATAGTTAATGACTCTCAGGTGCTACGTATTGGGTTTAATTAGAGACTCCCCTTTATATACTGTGCTCTCCT
>NW_023631412.1:0-801 GCF_014905685.2 Nematolebias whitei | reverse complement strand
CAGCATTATTTGTTATTGTTGCCTTTTTGTGATTAAACGCCTTTTTTGTGACCTTGTTGGAGTCCTGCTTGCATTTGGGTCTCAACCACCCCCCGATCGTGACAGAATGCTCCCCTCATCAAAGAGACCCAGCAAGCAGCTCCACTTTTTTGAGTGTTTTTCAAGTAACAGAAAGAACTGCGCATTGAGAGAAAAGAGAGTGGGACAGGAGATCACCTCGCTTCTACCTGGCACACTCCATGACGGCTTCCACTCCCTCAAGGTTTCCTGCTCCGCCACCAGTGGACTTCACTGCTGCAGCCCCTGTGGTCGCTTCCAGGCCTACCGCAGTCTCCGTAGTTTTTAAATCTCCTGCAGTCTCTGATGAGTCCACGGCCCCGGTGGGTCCCACGTCTTCAGTTGTTCCTCTGTCGGCAGCTACTCCTACACCTCCAGTGACTCCTGTGCCAGCCGCTACTGCTGCTACTCCTGAGGTCACCAAGTCAGCTGCTGTTGCTCCTCTACTGGTTCCTGCCTCCGCCGCTGCTGTTGCCTCTGAGATCACCGCATCAGCCGCTGCTGCCTCTCTTCTGGTTCCTGTTGCTGCACGCAGTCCCCGAGGTGGACCTCACTTTTCCTGTTCCGAAGGGGTCCCGACGGACGCTCCTCACTTCTCCTGTTCCGAGGGAGTCTCAGCGGACGCTCCTCACTTCTCCTGTTCCGAGGGGGTCCTGGCAGATGCTCCTCACTTCTCCTGTTCTGAGGGGGTCCCGGCGGACGCTCCTCACTTCTCCTGTTCCGAGGGGGTCCCGGCAGACGCTC
>NW_023631411.1:532-1528 GCF_014905685.2 Nematolebias whitei | reverse complement strand
ACAACAGTTTCAAGGGTGACCATTGTGATTTTTCTGGCGTCTGTGACTCGCGTGAATGTTGAAATAAGTGGTCAGTATCTTGTTTGTTTATTTTGTTGTTTGTGTCTTTGTCAAATATAAGACCACAGTATGAATGTGTAGAAAAAAGAGTTCCAGAGTCTAAAAAAGTTCCAGAATTTTCCAGTGACAATAAAACAAAAAGGTGTGGTGTGTGTCTAAATTTCCTGAGAGAATGGACACAGAGGTGCAGCGTGTCATGTCACAAAAGTGCGAGCAGGAAAGTTTTAAACCGGTAAAGGAGCAAGCTGAAGTTGTGGGACAAGCACTAGCGATGTTGGAATATAATAAAAAGCTAAAAAAAAGCTCTCGTGAAAAAATTACAAAAAATAGAAAACAATGCTCAAGAGGGCCAGGATGTAATATCTTTAATGTGGGAAAAGATTAAAGAATGCTCGAGAGATGAGGATAAGTTTGACAAGCAAAAAAGAGAGGCAAACGCCCTGCAGAAAGGTAAATACAGAAAATTAATGAGGGAGGTTAAATATGAAAGAAAAGAGTGGTTGAAATTGGTCTTTGTGGCACAGGGTGCGTCCCATTTGTTGAAAAAACAGCAACTTATAGAGCAGCCTAAAACAAAGAGTGAGGAAGTGGGTAGTTCAGCTCCCCCCCCTTATAACTCAAGCAGCAATCAGTCAGCACATCCCCCCACAGGAATGTACCCTATATATCACATAACAGATGGAATGTTACAGGTGGGGGAGGTCACTGACACCCCCTCGCAGCTGAGGGAGGAGTCACCCATCCCAGTTAAAACAAAACCCCTTGTAGCACCAGAAATGAAACCGTATCTTACACAGTCCACCAGTACACCATTATACCCGACGTTATCATGCCAAACCGAGGGTGGAGGGGACACAAACAACACGCAGCAATGGGTAATTAAAGATGGGTGGAGTCAGTCTGCTAATCCCACAGGACACCCTGATTCGCACACTT
>NW_023631411.1:0-432 GCF_014905685.2 Nematolebias whitei | reverse complement strand
GACAGCTCTCATGATGGAGAGGGCGTGCTCGTGGGTCTGCAGGGTTGGAAGAATCGTGCAGGGTTGTCTCAAAACCCGCTCACCTGTACTCACCAATTGCCTGCCACGCCCCAGACACGCGTACAGAATCCTTTTTGGCCACAGGCAATACGAATTACTTCTGATTTGTCGGCAGCTCTTCCACCACAAGATCACGCTTCTATCCCTGTTGAAAACGTGGATCCATCGTTAAGTACTGGTTCTTTTCCCCTTCTGCAGGCAGGAAATCAGATACGTTATAAACCTCTTGCGCTAGGTGATGTGCAGGCGTTAGTGGACAAACTCCCTCCCCTCACAGAAGGAGGAAGTAAGTGGTTGAATGTAGTGGACTCCTTAACTAAAGGTATACAGCAGACACTATATACCTGATTATAGTGAACTCACCACTCCACT
>NW_023631410.1:0-1529 GCF_014905685.2 Nematolebias whitei | reverse complement strand
CCTAATAACCAAGTTTTAAGTCAATCCTTCAAAATCCCTAGGAGGAGTTCGTTAAAATTCGCCGTTAAAAACGCCCAAAAATTAACCTTTGACCCAAAATGGCCGACTTCCTGTTGGTTTTGGACCGGAGCGCCAAGAGACTTTTTCATAGGTCCTGAGAAGATACACATGTTCACCGAGTTTCAGATTTATCGGTCGAAAAACGGCTCGGGGCTGAAGTTTTAAAATATTCTAGGGGGCGCTAGAGAGGCTATTGCGCAATCATCATTGTTTCCTGTTCAAGGGGCGGGCAATGATCGATCATAGTGATTTTCATGAACCTCGGATCAAATCTGTGGAATTCAGAGCCAAACGTATTGTAACGGCGTCACTTCTGACTTCTCCACGCCGCCACGCCCACATCCTCCAGGGGAAACGCTTTGCGCTTCAAAGCAAGTCAGACCAACTTGTTATCTGCCTTATAACACAGAATCATCCTGATTGGGTCAAGAGTGTCAGGGAGGGAGCATTCCAAGCAAAAAAAGTCACTTCCTGTTCTGAGGGGGCGGGGCTTTGATGACGTCAAAATTTGACCTCAGGGTATCGTCGGGCAAGGGACAGGGATGACTCGTGCCAAATTTGGTGCAAATGTGTTTTTCAAGTTGAAAGTTGTAGCGTTTGGAAATTTATGGCGTGAAGCTCAACTTTGAGGCCTGGCCACGCCCCTTTAACAAAACGAAACCGAAAGCTTTTGATAACTTTTACTCTTCAATGTCTTAAAGGCCTAATAACCAAGTTTTAAGTCGATCCTTCAAAATCCCTAGGAGGAGTTCGTTAAAATTCACCGTTAAAAACGCCCAAAAATTAACCTTTGACCCAAAATGGCCGACTTCCTGTTGGTTTTGGATCAGAGCTCCAAGAGACTTTTTCATAGGTCCTGAGAAGATACACATGTTCACCAAGTTTCAGATTTATCGGTCGAAAAATGGCTTGGGGCTGAGGTTTTAAAATATTCTAGGGGGCGCTAGAGAGGCTATTGCGCAATCATCATGGTTTCCTGTTCAAGGGGCGGGCAATGATCGATCATAGTGAATTTCATGAACCTCGGATCAAATCTGTGGAATTTAGAGCCAAACGTATTGTAACGGCGTCACTTCTGACTTCGCCACGCCGCCACGCCCACATCCTCCAGGGGAAACGCTTTGCGCTTCAATGCAAGTCAGTCCAACTTGTTATCTGCCTTCTGACACAGGATCATCCTGATTGGGTCAAGAGTGTCAGGGAGGGAGCATTCCAAGCAAAAAAAGTCACTTCCTGTTCTGAGGGGGCGGGGCTTTGATGACGTCAAAATTTGACCTCAGGGTATCGTCGGGCATGGAACAGGCATGACTCGTGCCAAATTTGGTACAAATCTGTTTTTCATTGTGAAAGTTGTAGCGTTTGGAAATTTTTGGCGTGAAGCATAATTTTGAGGTCCGGCCCCGCCCCCTCAACATGCGTGAATTTGCACCGTTTTGATAACTTTAGGTCCCCCATGCCTACTGAGCAAA
>NW_023631409.1:0-1529 GCF_014905685.2 Nematolebias whitei | reverse complement strand
TTGTTTTCCTTGCTGGATTACTTCTGACTTTGGTCTTCCTTGCTGGATTACATCAAGCTCAAGGACATTTGAAGGTGTAAGTTCACGGTTGGAATTCATCCCCATGGACAGGCGATGATTTCCAAAGGGGGGACTGTAGTGAACCTAACCTGACGTCAAACTAAGCCTAAGGTCAAAACCCTTGACCTTAAGAACCTTGATGGACAGAAACTGTTATTTCATTGATCTGCATCCAGAAATACAGTTTGACCCATCCTGAGACTTTCTTTCTTGAATTAATCAAGTAGAAATGACAATTCTCTATGATCATTACTATTTTACAAATGTTTGATAATCAAATTGTGTTAGTTCACTCAATGTTTACAGGTTGAAGAGAACTACTCATTTTTATTTACATAAACAGTAAGTAATGATTTTTATTCCTCATTCTAAGAAGAAATCAGGTTAATATGCATTTCTTGATTTTTCTGTCTTCAATGAGCAAGTTTTGTAAGTGTGTGTTAAAGTTCAAGTTTCGGTCAACTAAAAGTTTACTGAAAAAAAAATGTCATGTTTAACTTTTACAGCAGATAATAGGAGTAGAGACTCCATAAAGTCTGAAGTTCTCCAATAATCTTTCTGTCTGTCACTAAAACAATCCTTGACTTTTCATAACACCTTACATCACAAACCACACCTCTTTCTGGTCCATCGACCAATCAAAAAGCTCTCAAATGAACCGGAAGTCGACTCATTTAAATGTGGCAACTTCCCAGTTCAGTCAGCTGCTGCGCTCTAGATTGAGTTCAACATGGGAGTTTTCAGAACTTGAAAGTTTTTTTCCTGGAGAAGAGTTCCAGACTTTAACTCTCTGAAGAGAGTTAAAGAGTTCAGAGTTCTTGGATGCTAACGCAGGCGTCCAAAATGCTTCTATTGGAATCCAGACTGCAGGGACGATTTTGGGGATTATAACTTCTGTTTGGATAACCTCGCACGACTCTCGAAGTATTTTAGCTGTTCTCAACGGAGACGCTGAAAGAGTCAAAGGAAGGATTCTATACCGACGCTGACCTATCGTCAACCAGGTAAAAGTTCTACTTCGACCAAGCGTACCGTGACCAAGCTGAGAACTGAAGGAGCGTGCACGTTTCTGGTCAAACAGATTAATTCCCTCACACATCTCTCTGTAAGATAAATCTCCATTTTCCATCTTAAACTCTCCTTTCTCCTAAAATCATTACAGATATTTTAGAAATATCTGAAGCAAAGTTCTCAATCACCGCCGTGTGATTGATGTCTGCTGTTCTGCTGAGAAGTGAGGACAATCGCCGTATTGTGCCCACTTTCTGTGAAACTAGCCATGTTATTGTTTTCATATTTTGCCAAATTAATGTAAATGTGTGATGTTAAACTTTGATTCTGCAAATAAATGACCGCATTCATTTTGATGGGTCAAAGGTAAATAACGTCTCTCGTTACATTTCTGTTAAACTCAATGCACGACATTTACACAGTCAGAAAAATGAAGAACTCGCGAAATGTATGAATAT
>NW_023631408.1:0-1529 GCF_014905685.2 Nematolebias whitei | reverse complement strand
GATCCCACACCAACGATGCTGTTCTGTCTCTGTGGACAGATAAATCAGCAATTAACCGAGCTTTCTATGAAACCTTGGTTCAAAAACACATGGGTCTAGAACTAATTAAAAAAGCTTTCCGCTTTCCATTAGTTCCCAATAGTTCACAGGTAATGACCGCGGAAGGAGTCATTAACCTAAAGCTAAACTGGAACCAACGAGAACTGGTTCAACCGTTTCTCGTGATCCAAAACTTACCACATGCAACCTACATAGGCTCTGACATTTTGGTAAGGTTGGGTGTCCATGTGGACACCATCAACAAGGTGCTGTGGTCCCTAAAACCAGCCACAAAGGATCCTCTTGTGCTAGACACAGCAAACCTTAAGGCTGGGCAGACCATTCCAGAGGCCTGCCAGGTTGCTAACAACCAAACCACCACAGTACCACCTCAGGTGATTAACCTAATGGTACAAATCCACATCGTAGCTGGACAAGCTATTAGCCATAAACAGGCATATTTTCAACCTTCTCCTGCGTTTTTCAACTTAGGACTGTCCGTGGAAGCCACGAACCAAGTGAGCCTTGACTCCAGGACCACATCTGTTGCTGTGTGTAACACAGGCACGGATGAGGTGATGATCCCAAAAAACACTATGCTAGGATGGTTGATTTCCACTGATTTTCATGATTTTGAACTAGGCATTCCATTTTTGGGAGGACTCCCAGATAACTTGGTACCAAGTCAAGAAGCTGGGCCAGTATGGTTCACAAAACCAACACAGGCCATAGCTCTTTTCTCAACCTATGACGTTGACCAAGGACCGCAAACCTATGGTGTCTTACCCATAGACAGGTCCGACGACTCAGAAAGGGATTCGTTGGAGCTCCCCAAAGAGCAAGAACCCTTATCGGTCTCATCACAGATTGAACAGGTGGTCGCCCAAGCCGACGCTCTGACATCTGATGAAGAAAGGGACAAACTTCGCCAAGTTCTTTTGAAATATGAAAAGTCATTTTCAACTGACTCAACAGATTGTGGGTTGACCTCACTCCACACAGTGAGCATCCCAACCCCACCTAACGCACCACCAACATTTGTCAGACAATACAAGATCCCTCTGGCAGCACATCAGCCTGTCCAGGAGATCATTGATGACCTTTTGGTCAAAGGTATAATCAGACAATGTAATAGCACCTACTCTGCGCCTTTATGGCCAGTTTTAAAACCAAATGGTAACTGGAGACTTACCATAGACTACAGGAAGCTAAATAAACAAGTCCCCTTATCCAGGTGGCCAATGACTCAGCTCCAACAGGAACTGCCAAAGGTCACCGATGGTAAGTACTTCTCTACCCTCGACGTCGCCTCTGGTTTTTGGACCATCCCTGTGAGCGCCGAGGACCAACACAAACTAGCTTTCACTTTTGGCAGCCGACAATACACCTTTACCAGGTGTCCCTTTGGCTATGCTAACTCACCTGCAGAGTTCAACATCTTTTTGAACAAAGCATGTCCAGACGCCCACGAGCGTGGGACACTGATCTAC
>NW_023631407.1:0-1529 GCF_014905685.2 Nematolebias whitei | reverse complement strand
CTCTTTCCTCAGATACTGCTTACGCTAAGAACAAAGATGATGGGAAGTGGTACAACTTTGACGACAGCAGCGTGTCTCCTGCCAGCGAAGACCAAATAGTGGTGAGTGACCATAAAATAACTCATCTGCACGCCTCTAACAGGTTCCTTTTCTCAAAGTAAAGGTTGTGGGCTGCCGGTTTTATGCGTTTTTGTTCGCGATCAACCAGCTGACTCTTATAGTGCAGATTGTTTCCCCTAGGACTGAATTGTGTTGAATTATGCAACATGATGGTTACAGATACAAACTGCCACCAAGAGGTTTGTCAGAGGTGTTCTGGTCTCCTTTAGCCTTCCGGTACACACGTTTACTAACCTAAACCGAACTTTGCTAAAAGTTTAAATGATCTCTTTTTAAAGATATAATTATATATATATATAAAGATTTAAGCTATAATGTGCTGTCGATCACGGAACAGTCTGAGGAACGTTATGTTGAGTTTCATTCACCTGATGGGTCAGGTGGCTGTGTGTGTCTGCAGGTAACTGACATCACATCATAAAAAAAACCCTCTCTTAAGTACAAAATTTTAACAACTGAACATTCCTGATCTGAAAAGTCTCTTTAAGTTCCTTCTTCTGGTCCAAGATCAGCTTTAATGTAGTTGCTGCAGTGATGAAGATGTTGGTTTGGGCCCTAAACGCTGCACGTTGTTCTCTTTCTGTTGATTCAATTCAATTTCAATTCAGTTTATTTATATAGCGCCAAATCACAACAAAGTTGGCTCAGGGCACTTTACAGGAACATTCACATAAAAGCCAATTAGTAAAGTTCTCTATCTAAGGAATCCAGCAGACAAGTTGAATCTTGGCTTCGTTGCAGTCTCCCATCCTGAGCAAGCACAGTGGCAACAGTGGAAAGGAAAAACTCCCTTTTAAAAGGAAGAAACCTCCAGCAGAACCAGGCTCAGGACAATTGGCCATCTGCTTTGACTGGCTGGTTGAGAGGACAGGGAGGAGAGACAGACGAACACAGAATGATAGGTCCAGGTATAGGTCCAGGTGTACCTGAAAGACAAAAAACATGTTAAGGATAGAAAAAATAATTACAAATACAAAACAGGTTGAGCAGAGTAAGTAAAGACGGTAGCAGAATGAAAATTGTGGTCAGTTTGTCCTCCAGCAGTCTAAGCCTATAGCAGCATAACTAAGGGACAGCTCAGGAAACCCAAGCCAACCCCAGCTATAGGATTTAGCAAAAAGGAAAGTCTTAAGCCTACTTTTAAAACTGGATAATGTGTCAGCCTCATGGACAGAGATTGGAAGTTGGTTCCACAAGAGAGGAGCCTGATAACTGAAAGATCTGCCTCCCATGTTTGCAGCATTTACCAGGTTATGAAACCTTCTCTTACCAGATTATGAAACCTTCTCAACGTCAGTCATGACTTTTTGTCTTTCCCCCCTGCAGTCTAAAGCTGGTTACGTGTTGTTCTATCAGCGCCAAGACACGGTGAAAGGTACTGGCTATTTTGCCCTCGACCGTGAGGAGGA
>NW_023631406.1:0-1529 GCF_014905685.2 Nematolebias whitei | reverse complement strand
TTACAAATTTGCTCATTGAAGACAGAAAAATCAAGAAATGCATATTACCCTGATTTCTTCTTTGAATGAGGAATAAAAATCATTACTACTGTTTAAGTAAATAAAAATGAGTAGTTCACTTCAACATGTAAACATTGTTTGAACTAACACAATTTGATTATCAAACATTTGTAAAATAGTAATGATCATAGAGAATTGTCTTTTCCACTTGATTAATTCAAGAAAGAAAGTCTCAGGATCGATCAACCTGTATTTCTAGATGCAGATCAATGAAATGACAGTTTCTGACCATATGATCCTAAGGTCATTGATTTGACATCAGGTCAAGTTCACTACATGAATACAGTGGATAACAAACGGTTTTTCAATTGTAAAACAAACAAACATTAAAAAAATGTATGAATCATTTGTGAATGTCTATTGTTGTTGTTATCACTGTCTTATTATCTTGTGCTCTGGTCCAGTCTCTTCACGGACGATGTGTGAGGGTGGACATGTTTGGAGGTAGCTGTGTTGAAGCTCCATGAATCAGCCTCTCTGCAGCTCTCAGCACCTTCACTGAGCCTTGAGGGAATCACTGAGCTGATGTTGTTCTTTACAGTTAGAAGGTGGGAGCTCTCGTCAAATGATGATCTCCAGCATCATCTTGTTCATGCAAGGCTTTTCATCCACTGACCACAGCCACCTGGAAACATCAGGGGGACCAGTAGCTGTTTAACACATCTGGAAGGAAACCAGTGAGATTTAATACATAGATTAATAATCTATGTAATGTCTATCTAATTTAATACATAGATAGATTTGATACATGTCTCTGCGTGAGTGCAGCTACGGAGTGCGCTCTCAGGACATTATTACCTGCAGTGTTCCCTTAATGAGGACTGAACTAGGCAAAAGGGCCTTCTCCTACTCTGCTCCTGTTTCCTGGAATATCTTACAAAAAGATTTGAAGCTCTCGACCTGGACCTCTCTAAGTGGCTTTAAGATTCTGTTGGACTTCTGGCAGGGACCAATGCAGACATGTTCCTGTTTTTAGTTTTCTACATTCGCCTTAGAATCTAGCTGTTTTTTTGTTTGTTTGTTTTTTGTTTTGTTACCTTTTCCTTTTAGCCATCCTATTTGTAAAAAAAAAAAAAAACTGCAGTATGACTTTTTATAATTGTTTATTGTTGTTGCTGTTGTCCATTGTTGTCATCCTTCTTTGTTGAAATCAGGTCTCTCTTGTAAATGAGTCCTCGAGGCTCAATGGGATTTTACCTGTCTAAATAAAGGTTGATTGATTGATAATACGACCATGACCATTATGATATGATGTTATGTGGGGGAGTGGTGGCGCAGAGGTTAGAAGACGGGCCTGTGATGGGAAAGTCGCAGGTTCAACTCCCGGTACCATCAACATCAAAATGTGGGTGGAAAAGGTGAAACACCCACACCTGCCTCCACCCTCATTGGCCCCACCCTGGTCCCCTGAGCAAGGCCCTTAACCCCCACCATCTGCTCCTAAACAGATCTCTCTAGAAAATGAGTTC
>NW_023631405.1:0-1529 GCF_014905685.2 Nematolebias whitei | reverse complement strand
TCTCAGTTTCTCTGATACTCCCTCAACATATGGAATGACCACTGGTCTGGGTCTGGGTTCCTCCTTTTCACCTGTTGGCTGACTGGAGTCCTGTTTGGGTTTCTTCTCTGCTTTCAGGAAGGCCCAGTTAGGATATCCACATTGCTCTAGAGCCTGTTTTGTGTGGGATTTCTCCTTCTGCCTGGCTCCTGAGCTAGTGGGGACGCTGTCTGCTCTCGGATTAGAGACGAAACGTTTCTACATTTTTTTGTTGATTTGCTTTGTTTTTTTTTTTGTTTTGTTTTGTTTGTTTTTTGAATGTCCAGAGGACCAGATTTAACTTTTTTAGACTAGGCTTAAGACTTTCTTTTTTGATAAATTGTAAGGGTCCCACTGCCTGCAGCCTGCCTTGCTGATGGCCGCTGATTAGCAGCACCTGGCGGTCATCAGCCTGATGAGCCTCTCCATCTACAAAAGGCTGCAGCCCAGTGCGACTCATCGCTGGAGCATATCACCTCTCATGGTATAGTACTGTTGAGCTAGATATGTCTAGGTGAAAAGAATTTGTTCACCTGTGTTCTCTTTTCCAGTTTCCTGGTTCCTCGTGTTTTTTGGATCTCCTCGTGACCTGATCTGGATCCCTCGGCCTGTCAGGTATTCCTCGTGCCATTTTTGCCTCCAGTTGCCAGCCTTCCTCGTTCCCTTGGACCCTCGTTGGATTTCCCTCTGCTGCTCACTCCTTGGACTGAAGTACCAGCTCCCCTTCTTCGGGTTTGGACTGTAAGGACAAAAACGCTCTTAAAACAAACCACTCAGGTCTTCCCCTCTGGACCAACATTAACCTGTCGTCCCTCTTTCCAGGAGTTGCTGAAAAGCAGCGTGTGGATTTTCACTGTAAATAATAAACACTGTTCTTTTTGTACTACCCCTGTGTCTGCCTCGTTCTGGGTCTCATACCATCTGGGTTCCCCGCGTAATCCTAACATAAATCTTATAGTTAGGGTCAGCTTGGGTTTCCTGAGCTGTCCCTTAGTTATTCTGCTATAGACTTAGAATGCTGGAGGACAAACTGACCACAATTTTCACTCTGCTACTGTCTTTATTTACTCTGCTCAACCTGTTTTGTATTTGTAATTTTTTTTCTATCCTTAACATGTGTTTTTTTTTGTCTTTCAGGTACATCTGGACCTATACCTGGACCTACCATTCTGTGTTTGTCTGTCTCTCCTTCCTGTCCTCTCAACCAGCCGGTCAAAGCAGATGACCGCTTGTCCTGAGCCTGGTTCTGCTGGAGGTTTCTTCCTTTTAAAAGGGAGTTTTTCTTTCCACTGTTGCCACTGTGCTTGCTCAGGATGGGAGACTGCAACGAAGCCAAGATTCAACTTGTCTGCTGGATTCCTTAGATAGAGAACTTTACTAATTGGTTTTTATGTATGTGAATGTTTATGTAAAGTGCCCTGAGACAACTCTGTTAGGATTTGGCGCTATATAAATAAACTGAATTGAATTGAATTGAATTGATTGACTTGTTACTTAAGCCAATGCAGCCA
>NW_023631404.1:0-1529 GCF_014905685.2 Nematolebias whitei | reverse complement strand
CTCTCTCTCTCTCTCTCTCTCTCTCTCTCTCTCTCTCTCTCTCTCTCAGAAAGTTAGTAAATGCGTATGTAGAGGGAGGGCTTGGTCTGAGCACCCTTTACCAAGTGTTTACACTAATGTGGACTGGCCTCATCCCACAAATATATACAGTATTTACATGAGTTCTTGTAACAAACTTAATCCCCCTCTCTCTAAGAAAAGCCAAAGAATCCAGTAATTTAAAAACACAATTCTGTAATGTTTATTTTCAATTTGAATAGTGACAATATGGAATTATGGCAAAATACGAAACATGAATGAATAACCAATAGTATTATTTCAGAATATGAATGAAGTAAATAATAGACTTTGAAAAGTAGTATAGATTTAATTTGGACTACGGCTTTTAGCTCTAATGTTAAAATTTAGGTAAGCTTATCTCAGATTCATCCCGGATGAGGTGTTCCAGACACGTCCCACCGCGAGGAGACCCAAAAAAAGACCCAGGACACACTGGAGGGACTATGTTTCTCAGCTGGCCTGGGAACGCCTCAGGATTCCCCTGGAGAAGCTGGCCCAAGGGCCTGGGGAGAGGGAAGTCTGGGCCTCCCTACTTAAGCTGCTACCCCCGTGACCCCACCCCGGATAAACGGAAGAAAATGGATGGATTAACATAATAAAAGTCGAGTAGAAGTCGAGTAGTTAATGACGTCATAGGCTCTAAAGATTAAAAATAAATAAAACCACAAAAAAAAAAAATAATTTATTAAAAAATGACCAACAAAACATCGGGAGCATACAGGTCCTTCTCAAAAAATTAGCATATTGTGATAAAGGTCATTATTTTCCATAATGTAATGATAAAAATTAAACTTTCATATATTTCAGAGTCATTGCACACCAACTGAAATATTTCAGGTCTTTAATTGTTTTAATACTGATGATTATGGCATACAGCTCATGAAAACCCAAAATGCCTGTCCCAAAAAATTAGCATATTTCATCCCACCAATGAAAGACAAGTGTTTTTAATACAAAAAACGCCAACCTTCAAATAATCATGTTCAGTTATGCACTCAATACTTGGTCGGGAATCCTTTTGCATGAATGACTGCTTCAATGCGGCGTGGCATGGAGGCAATCAGCCTGTGGCACTGCTGAGGTGTTATGGAGGCCCAGGATGCTTCGATAGCGGCCTTAAGCTCATCCAGAGTGTTGGGTCTTGCGTCTCTCAACTTTCTCTTCACAATATCCCACAGGTTCTCTATGGGGTTCAGGTCAGGAGAGTTGGCAGGCCAATTGAGCACAGTAATACCATGGTCAGTAAACCATTTACCAGTGGTTTTGGCACTGTGAGCAGGTGCCAGGTCGTGCTGAAAAATGAAATCTTCATCTCCATAAAGCTTTTCAGCAGATGGAAGCATGAAGTGCTCCAAAATCTCCTGATAGCTAGCTGCATTGACCCTGCCCTTGATAAAACACAGTGGACCAACACCAGCAGCGGACATGACACACCAGTGACTGTGGAAACTTGACACTGGACCTCAAGC
>NW_023631403.1:0-1529 GCF_014905685.2 Nematolebias whitei | reverse complement strand
CAGGTGTGGAGTAACACAAGGCTGCACAAAGTATTTCAGGGGTGCAATGCCATTCCCTCATTCCATGGATCTGTAGTGAGAATTTGATTTTTCTTTCTCTTCTTATAAATTGCACCTGAGACAACTTTGTTGTGATTTGGCGCTATATAAATAAACTGAACTGAACTGAACTGAGTTGATTCTCAAGGATGAGAGAAAAGGACATGTTGCACAGGATAAGAGTCAAAAAACATATTATTCACCACAATGAAATAAACAGGAAAACAATTATGTTCTATTGCATTTTAATTCTGGAGACATGTGTAAAATAATATCTAAATGATAAAACTGCTTTAGAATGGTTCAAACATTTTTCTAAACAGTTGATTTGTATTATTTGATGGAAATTTAAAAATACACAATATAACCTTCAGTGGACTGAATGCTGTATGCTTTATTTATTAATAATAATAATAATAATAATAATCATACATTTTATTTGTATAGTACTTTTTTAAATACTCAAAACTGCTTAATTTAAACATAAAATTAAGGGCCCATAACATCAAAATGATAGTTTTAAGTAGAAACAAGTGACATATGTTAGCATGTGAGTAGTTTGAAGTGGCAAATATTATGCCTTTTTAGTTTATAAAAGAATAAAATAAAAGGTGGTAAAAAAACTAATGGTAAGCACTTTCTCGGCACAGATTCTGAGTTGGATAAGCTTTGACCTCTAACAGTTTCCCACAAGGTTAGCATGGCCTCCCCACCATGTTCCTCCAGTAGCCCCATACATCAGCACTGACACTGGAAAATTAATGTCACCCAGATCCATGGCTCACTAGTGTCACTGATGGCATCTTGTTCAGTGGTCAGACACAGACGATCCGCTAAGTTTGTCCTCAACACACTACTAGTGTTAATATTAAAATACAGGATTTTATTGTTGTTGATCTTATGAATGCTATACACCAAATCATAGTAAGTTAATTTTCACTAATATTTTAAATATCACATTTATTTTCAAGGTCACCACAAAGACTACTGGATCATCACTGCATTAATAACCAGATTAGATGGGCGGTAATGATATATTTGGATTTAACGTTGTATTTTGCATATGAAGAACATTTTGTACGAAGTTAGAATAACTGAAGCAATCATTTGAGCAATTCTCAAGCCGCAACCCTTCCCAAACACACACACATACACACGCCTTCTTTTTAATTATGGTATCATTAATAAAACATTATAGATAAGTCTTGGGGAGAAACCATTTATCATTTTACTTGATGGGTCACAAACACAATGAAGTGATTAAAAGCTAATGTTTTGTTAATCATCTTTGCCATTTCAGGATTCAGCAGTATTCACCGGCTCCTTGCTGTTGTTCTTTCTGACCACTTATTAGGTTAAAAGCACAAAATAAAAGCTTTTATCTCTTACTTATACATAAAGCCAGCCAAGAATAAAAAATAAATAAAAATAAACGAATAAGCTTGCTGAATTTTTAATTGAAGCATTTTATTATTTGATCTGTCTTCCAT
>NW_023631402.1:0-1530 GCF_014905685.2 Nematolebias whitei | reverse complement strand
TTATATTAGCTTGCTGAAGAAAAATGGGAGCAGATTACCCGCTCTTAATGTAATTTATACGGATCGGGTGGGGCCCACACAACAGGTGGGCGTGGACTAATTTTTTCAGTATGATGCTTGCGCATAACGGGATAAACCCATCAGCGACAGCCTTAAAGGGCGAAGCCTACATGACATAGAACATGAAAACCTCATTGAAGATTTTATGTTTATTTAACTTATAACACAAAAAGTTCTCTACTCTTTGGATATGGGGGCGAGATTAAAACTTTTTTTGGAAACAGCTGAGCAGGAATGTTGGTCCCGTTACAGCTTCCAGTGCTAACATGTGTTTTATGTCCAGAGTTTGTACCAACAGGAGACACACATCAGCTTTCGGTGTTTCCCCTAGATAACTTGCCATGGCGGGGCGCTCATTTCATCCGTGATTTTTGTCCGGTGGGGGGGGGTGTGTATGAACACACACACACACACGTCACATCTCAGCCGTGCGCTGTCTAAACCAACAGTTGTTGTTTTTTTGGCGGGGGGGTCGGCGGGGGGAGAGAGAGACGCAAATCTGAGCCGTGCGCTGTTTGTACCAACAGTTTTCGAGTGGCAGGGGTGCGTTCAGCGTGAAGGAAGAGGCTGCCTTTAGCTTTTTAGCTAGTGCACCTGAATTGCGAGCCGCTAGTTTAGCGTTACGTCAGTGCAGACAGGTGGTTGGGGGTGGGGTTCGGTAGACGGGGCGCTCGATTCTGTTGACGGGGCGCCCCGCTTGTATAATTGTAGGGGAAACACTGGCTTTTATTTTGAAAGAACCTCGCAAGCGTAACTACCTAATTCATGGTGATAGCCAGTGTTGCCAGATTGGGCAGTTTTCATGCTGATTTTTTCGCAGGTAAAAATTGCTTTGGGTTGGTGGGGAAAATTTGGGCGGATTTTGAAGGCAGATCGGCGTTTTTTGAGTTAACTTATTAAACACATTTAAAACAATCATTCATTATTATTTCATAGCAAAGCTCCCCTGACCTTTCTCTGATTGCCTATTGTCATCTGCCAGGGCGTTCACAACAGAGAACTGGTGAGGCAGTTTTAGTGGACACCTCACTGGGCTGGCCCTTTGCAGCGGTACGTTGGAGCAGCCGCCATATTGGATGTGGCAGAATTGCCCAACTGACTGAACTTCATAAAGCACCGTTCTACAAAGTGTTTTATGTTAATCCCTGTCATTCACACACACTAATACATATGGAAAACAAACAGGCACTAAAGCCAACATTTATAATTTTTAAAGTGATTATTAAAAATGTTTACTCCTTAAATATTTAGGTTAAAGGTAAGCACTAAACCATCATATGTATTAGAGTGTTTACAACTACTAATGTGTGTAACACTATTACTGGGGTAATAAATATAGTAATATTAATATTGAACATTTAATCTGTGTCTAATAACCAGATCCTGAAATGTGACGTGCAGATTTATTGAATAAAGAGCACTAACATTCACATTTAACTGATTTTGATTAATCACATTGATGAACATACA
>NW_023631401.1:748-1530 GCF_014905685.2 Nematolebias whitei | reverse complement strand
GAGGCGTTTACTAGGACATTTTTCATTCACTGATAAATCCTCAAGCAAGTGCAAAATGAAAAAATGAGAACTTTTTGGTAGACACAGTCACAGATAATCATAAGAGCTGAGAGTTTACTCGTTTGCTGGAATTATAATACACGTTTAATTGCTAGATCACTAAATAAGAGTAAATATATCAGGAAAAAGAAACTTTTCTGTTTAAGTTACCACCTAAAAATTACGTCTTCCTATTTAATTTTAAATAGAAGATACTGACAGGTGGACAGGAGTAATAACAGTTTTTCTGAAGAAAGACTAATTAATCCTGACACATCATCAATTTTTCTTTTTCTGTTCACCACTTGGTTCTATGAGTAACTGTAAAATAGCAAATTTCTGGAACAGAACGGTTTAAAAAGTGTCTTTAAACTGATGTGCTGTGAGACTTTTTAGAAAATTGCAGGTTTATTAAAAATTCAGTGCTTTAGAGTAAAATACACTAAAAAAGAGCTTGGTAATCTAGTATCTGTTAAGTAATAAGCACGTTAAGTAACACTGCCAGAGAAACATTTACTTAAGAATATTCATGAATTGGGGTAAAACCTACAAATAGGTGCCCACAGTTGGATAAGTTGACTTATAACAGTACTTTTGTGTAAACCCAAAGCTTAAAATAGTGTGAAAACTCAATAACACTAGGATACATATATTAACCTGTAAAATATCTGAAGCTGTCATAGCTCTGCTCTCTGTCAGCTCCTCTGTCATGCTGCACACTCAGTAATCACTCAACTCATGTC
>NW_023631401.1:0-648 GCF_014905685.2 Nematolebias whitei | reverse complement strand
GTGAGACTTTTTAGAAAATTGCAGGTTTATTAAAAATTCAGTGCTTTAGAGTAAAATACACTAAAAAAGAGCTTGGTAATCTAGTATCTGTTAGGAAATAAGCACGTTAAGTAACACTGCCAGAGAAGCATTTACTTAAGAATATTCATGAATTGGGGTAAAACCTACAAATAGGTGCCCACAGTTGAATAAGTTGACTTATAACAGTACTTTTGTGTAAACCCAAAGCTTAAAATAGTGTGAAAACTCAATAACACTAGGATACATATATTAACCTGTAAAATATCTGAAGCTTGCAATTGTTTTATCCAGAAAAAGGGCTACACAGTGAATGAACATGACAGGTGTGGTAGAAAAAGACTTTGATCCTTATGGGATGAAGGACTGTTTGGAAGATGCGTTAGCGCTGCTGACAGCATCCTTATATCCATATGGCAAACAGGCGGACAGCATGAACCCAAAAGAGTTGTTGGACAATCTGAGGGAGGTTGCAGAAGTTGTGACCTCTACAGAAATTACAATGTCAAGTTATGAAAAGCTGGCTAGAATTGCAATTTTGCTGAAAGAATCATTCTATGCAGTTGTTAGGAAAGCTGATGACCTTGCACTAAGGTTATACAGTGAAAAAGTGTTTGCTCAGGAAATTGA
>NW_023631400.1:0-1530 GCF_014905685.2 Nematolebias whitei | reverse complement strand
ATGGCCGCTGATTACCAACACCTGGCGGCCATCAGCCTGATGAGCCTCTCCATCTACTTAAGGCTGCAGTCCGGTGTGACTCATCGCTGGAGCATATCACCTCTTATGGTATAGTACTGTTGTGAGGCAAATGTCTTGGTAAAAAGAATTTGTTCACCTTTGCTCTTTTTTCCAGTTTCCTGGTTCCTCGTGCTTTTTGGATTCCCTCGTGACCTGACCTGGATCCCTCGGCCTGTCAGGTATCCCTCGTGCCTCTTTGCCTCCAGTTGCCAGCCTTCCTCGTTTCCCTTTGGACCCTTGTTGGATTTCTCTCTGCTGCTCGCTCTCCCTGGACTGAAGGACCAGCTCACCTCCTCGGGCCTTGGACTTGTAGATGAACATATGCATGATATATTCATAAATTAAACGGGTTCTTTCATTTTTCTGGACTGTATATAACGTGCATTGAATTTAATAAAATGTATCGTGAGACGTTATTTATCTTTGACCCATCAAAATGAATGTGGTCATTTATTTACAGAATCAAAGTTTAACATCAAACATTTACATTAATTTGGCACATTGAAAAATAACAACATGGCTAATTTAGCAAGCTATACAAGTGATTGATTATCCACACGGCGGTGGATGAGCACTTTACACAGACATTTCTAAAATTATCTGGAATGATTTCTACTTGATAGAAGAATTTAAAGAGGAAAGATGAAGTTTAGTGGGAGAAAAGATGGGTGAGGGGGTTTGTTTATGTCAACCAGAAACAGCACTTTCCGGGTTTCTCAGCTTTTTCCCGGTACACTTAGGTGGCAGAATTCAACTCCTTTACCTGGAGATGTCCCCAGCGGTACGAAAGTCCATTCAATGCACCCTTTCAGCGTCTCCGTAGGAACAGCTGTGAATCGTCCGAAGTAGTGACGGTATTCCGTTCGACACAAATTCACCTCAGCAAGTGGACTTCACATGAGTGGAGTCCGTCAGAGTTCCACCCAGATGTGGAAGAAAGTTATAATCCCATAAGACTCGGAAGAGCTCTGTGGTCATGTCGGTTTCCCAGCATTGGAACTTCGACCCAATAGGAACTGCGACCCAACAGGAACTGGGAGACTCTGTGAGACTCTGGTTTAAACTAGGAAGTACCGACATTTTAAAGAGCTCTATTTCCGGTTCATTTGGGAGTTTTCTTATTGGTCATGGTCAATGTCGACCAGACAGGGGTGTGTTTTGTGACGTAAAAGGTTACTAGAAGTCAGAAAACAGCAAGAATGTTATGGAACAGATTGAAAATGTTTTTCAGACAGGCGAGAGAAATGTTTGGGCGAGTTTGGGAAAACAGGTGCCAGCTTCTCTGTTTACGTCTGAGAGGATTTAAAACAACACAGCTCGTTCCAACACTTGTCTGCTTAGACTCCGACCTTGGATCAAACTTACACTGCTCATTCAAAGACAGAAAATCAGAAAATGCATAATTACTCTGTAACAGACCTTAACATGAATTCTAACTTTGCATGAGGATTAAAAATAATCATTGTTACT
>NW_023631399.1:0-1531 GCF_014905685.2 Nematolebias whitei | reverse complement strand
GTGCACCAAACTCACAGGCCCTGTTCTCCACCACCCCCTGACTGCGTTCTGTGAGTTTTGTGTCCCTCCTGAATTTTTTTCAGGACTTATGGGTAATCATCACGATTGGCTTCAGATGGCTTTTTAAGCCCCTAAACGTGCACTGACGTGCACTAGTTCAAAGCATGTTGTTTGTGGGCTCGAGTCGAATCCGTCGGCGTTGACCTCGTCCTTCTACGTGCCTCGGAAGCCGAGATCTGACCTAAACGAGCTCGTCCTTTGATCCTGTTGGGGGCCGCTCATACGTGTGCATCGAGTGTGTGTGTTAAACCTAAGGGTCAGTGTGTAAAACACTCTTTTGCGTTGCGTAGGAAGCATGCACGCAGACAAGGGAGGTCACGTTGGATTCGGACAAGCCAGGTCTTTACAACTGTACCGAGGTCCCCCTGATCTGGTCTTCTGACGCGAAGCTGCGAGCGGAAACGCACACGTCCATCCGTCCGTCCGAGCGGTCAAATATTATAAACATTCATAACTTCCTTTAGGAATAAGCCAACCACTTAAAACTTGGTAACGATGTAAAGCAGGTACCCAGGAAGAGCTGTGCAAAATTTCGTGCTCGTACGTGCACGCGAGCGCGCGTGAAATGGCCCGTAAACTTACGCACTTCGGTGCGTTTTGCGAGTCTCAACAAGCACACACAGAGATGAGACAGGTGTCTCTGAATTGTCCTTGAGCAGACCTTTCTAATGGTGTCTGGCTCATCTTTGTACGACCTTCCTACGCGAAGCTGTTACACAAAACGTACTCGTCTTTTCTCTAAGAAAATGCCTCATGCAAATACTCGAAGCCTAAGTATAAAAAAACTTCATAACTTCCTTCAGGAATAAGCCAACCCCTTCAAACTTGGTACAGATGTAAAGCAAGTACCCAGGAAGAGCTGTGCAAAATTTCGTGCTCGTACGTGCGCGCGTGCGCGCGTGAAAGTGCCCGTGATCCAATACATTTTGGGGCAAATTGTGGATCTCAGAAAGCACGTACAGAGATGAGACAGGACTCTCTGAATTGCCCTTGAGCAGACCTTTCCAACGGTGTCTGGCTCCCCTTTGTACGAGCTTTCCACGCGAAGCTGTAGGGCAAAATGCACTCGTCATCCTGGAAGTGCGGCCTCAGAGGCCTAAATATATAATTACTTATAACTTCCTTCAGAAACAAGCCAACTACTTCAAATTTTCAGGGTGTCATCAGCTGAGGACCTCTCTCTAACCCTGAAAATCTTGTGTCCCTAGCTTTTTCCTTCTGTGAATTATGGGCCATCCAGCAAAGGCCTGACCTATTGACCTTTTGACTTTGGAGGGCCTGTTGACCCCCTTAGGAACCTCGCAAAGGGCTCAAACTCACAGGTCCTGATCACCACATCACCCTGACCGTGTTCTGTCAGTTTGGTGTCCGTCCTCATTTTCCCAGGGGTTTATGGGTAATTGCTTCTTCTGCCAAATTGGGGTTTGGTTGACCCACTAAGCAAAGTCTTTGGGGTGCCAAACTCACAGGT
>NW_023631398.1:0-1531 GCF_014905685.2 Nematolebias whitei | reverse complement strand
GATCAACAGCAACATGAAACAGATCAGCAGCAACATGAAACAGATCATCAGCAACATGAAACAGATCAACAGCATGAAACAGATCAGCAGCAACATGAAACAGACCAGCAGCAACATGAAACAGATCAGCAGCAACATGAAACAGATCAGCAGCAACATGAAGCAGATCAGCAGCAACATGAAACAGACCAGCAGCAACATGAAACAGATCAGCAGCAACATGATGTGATTTTTCACCGTGATTATTCTGGTTATAGATTCATGAGTCTAACAGCCTCAGGGTAGAAGCTGTTCCTCAGTCTAGTGGTTCTACACTTAATGCTCTTTAAAAAAGCAGTCCAGTTTAGAATGATTTTAGCTTTCTTTTAATTAGTTTATTTTATTTGAAAAACCTTTTAACATATAACAAAATCTAGATTTGCCTCAAAAGTATCGGTAAATTTTCATAATCTCATGTTCTTTACTTTCAAAGTTTTTAAAGCCATTTTATCCTGTTAATCATTTTCCATATTATTTCCATATTACTAGTTATTTTTCATACCATATTATTACTGTTTAATATGCTCATATATGCAAATTAACGTCACAAAATCTTACAAGTGAATCGATGTGTTTCATTGAATCTAGGTGTTTTAATAAATTTCATTCAAACATTAAAGGACTCACATGTTCTAGGATTAAATTGTTAGACTGATTAATGAATAATTCATAAAAATCAGTTGCCTCAAAATGAGGTTGTGCCTGGAAAATTATTCAATAATTATGAATAAAATAATAATTCATAATTAATAAACCCAATATATTAACCCATATTACTACAAGTCTAACACCAATAACACTTATCAATATGGATCGATCACTGCAGTCTAACACTGATCAATACGGATCCATCACTGCAGACTAACACTGATCAATCACTGTAGTCCAACACTGATCAATACGGATCCATCACTGCAGACTAACACTGATCAATACGGATCCATCACTGCAGACTAACACTGATCAGTCATTACAGTCTAACACTTATCAATAGTGATCAATCACTGCAGTGTAACACTGATCAATACGGATCAATCACTGCAGACTAACACTGATCAATACTGATCAATCACTGCAGCGTAACACTGATCAATACGGATCAATCACTGCAGACTAACACTTATCAATACTGATCAATCACTGCAGTCTAACACTGATCAAGACGGATCAATCACTGCAGTCTAACGCTGATCTGGATCTTCTAGGATGAGAAAAACATCTTTAACTACAGACGTCTTTTTCCAGACCCCGATTTTTGGATCAATATGTATCAATCAATCACACACAGAGATGAAGTTAGGTTTTCTCACTGATGAAGCTGCTTCATGTTTCTCCTCTTGTTCCTCTCATCGTCTCCTCTGTTCCTCCCTCTGATAAAGCTTCTGTTTCTGCAGCGAAGCTCGGAAAATCTCTTCCTTCAGGAGTTTCCTCCCACTGAGAATACGACACACACACACACACACACACACACACACACACACACACACACACA